>NC_068359.1:81865429-82165429 GCF_020536995.1 Dreissena polymorpha
TAATGTCAACACCTTTATTTTTAAATGTTGGGACCATGTAGTGTTTTTTGTGTGATAGTATTGGTCTGTAAAAGATGTTTTAGAAGTCATTTTGTTAAAGGTACTTAATATGACTCCATGACAAGTTGTATTGCAACATTGTGCTAGTAAAGCTCATTTACTTATTCCGTCCAGTTTTCTAAAACTTGTCGTCAGGTTACAAGTTGTTCTGTTGTTGTGTCTGTGGTAATTTATATTTTTAGATGTTGCAATAAACTTGTAAGCTACATATATATTGTTGTGTTGGAATGTTTTCTCCATTTCAAAAACATCGAGAGTAAAAGTTTGACATGCTATTTCTCATTTATAATATTAAGTCACCTCGCTCGTGGAGAGTTTAGAAAAATTCAATTGCGTCATATTTATATAAAATCAAGACTTATTATTAAAAAATATTTATTAAAAAACAACAGAAATGAGATCATTCAAACTTTGAAGTGAATGTCGACATAAATGAGATCAATTTACCATAAATAAAAAATCGTGTGCAGGGAACACATCGGGTTTCAACAAAATGGCCATGTCAGGATACTAGCAAAATAAATAAAACATCTATTCTCGGTCATTTAGTATTAAATGACACGACCATTTACGTAAGAATTATTCATTTCAAATCAACATTATTTATTTCAACTAGTACGTTGTTGAAGTGTTGAACTTGAACGGTTAGTAAATTTGGACTGGCATTCGTACGTCGATCAGTTTCAGGGAATAATTATATCTTTTCAATGTGTCAATTATATTTGCCTGATTAAATTATAATTAAATACTTAAACAGTCAAGATGCGATGTCCTGTGGATGTGTACTATGAAAAATAAAAACACGTTATATGACGAACTTTTAAAAGACAAAAGCTGATACCGTTTCCTTTGTTATGAACTCGTTGCAAGTGGTTAACTCATACGTCACTTCTGGTTGAAACAAAAATGTCGACTCGATCACGAAGTGCGAAAAATCGGCATAGTTATCGGCTGTATACTCGCTGAATACGATGGTTTTAATCGAATTATGATATGGAAATGCATTTAAACGTTATAATCTCGCATAATATTGGTGTATTTCAGGATTTTTTAATCGGGTCCGTTGATCTTTAAAGCATGTTGGATGTTTTAAGTATGTTAGCTTATTCCATTAAATTTTCAAGGTAAGTATTATTATGAAAATTTAAAATTTCATAAATCATTCCTAAAAAGTTATTTCACATCAAAATCCCCCCCCCCCCACACACACACATGATTGTAAAAGTTGATATATCCTTAATATTGCCACTTGCAGAGTGGTAAGTGTGTATAAACAGTTTAACATTTACCAAATTATTTTAGTATTATGTATATCTTCAGGTGGAAGACGAGGTGCTGTAAATCTTGGGAGCATATTAAGGTTTGCCACTGGTACAGAGGAGGAACCTGCCTTGGGCTTTGCTCTTCAGCCTTCCATTCAATTTATGGAAAGTGCTAATTTCCTGCCCACTGCAAATACCTGCATAAACAGAATGAATTTATCATTGCCAGATGAAAGTAATCCACTACCACTGCAAGAGGAACTGTTCAATTTGTTTGATCTAGCATTTTGTAACACATTCTTTGGTTTAGAATAAAAAATGACATTCACATATAATTATACCCCCATTACCATTGGTAATAGAGGCTATATAGGAGTCACTCTGTCGGTCAGTCGGGCTGTCACAAATTTTCATCCAATCTTCACCAAACTTGGTCACAAGTTGTATCTAGATGATGTCTAGGTCAAGTTTGAATATGGGTCATGCCAGGTCAAAAACTAGGTCACGGGTCACTTACTGCGTTTTAAACCGAAAGTTTGTCCGGACCATAACCATGTCATTTATCATTAGATTTCAAAATCACTTGGTACATTTGTTCACCATCATAGGACGGTGTGTCATGCAATAGAAGGACGTCAATGTCTCCAAGGTCAAGGTTACACTTTGAATTCAAAGGTCAAGTCGGTCGGTCTGTCTGTCCCAAAAATTTCATCTGATCTTCACCAAACTTGGTCAGAAGTTGTATCTAGATGTTGTCAAGGTCAAGTTTGAATATGGGTCATGCCGGGTCAAAAACTAGGTCACAGGTCACTAACTGCGTTTTAAACTGAAAGTTTGTCTGGACCATAAGTTCATAACCATATCATTTATCATTAGATTTTAAAATGACTTGGTACATTTGTTCACCATAAGTGGACAGTGTGTCATGCAAAAGAATTAAGTCGATATCTCCGATGTCAAGGTCACTCTTGGAGTTCAAAATTCAAAAAAGGCCATAAATGAGCTTGTCCATGCCATAACTATGTCATTCATTGTAAGATTTGAAAATGACTCCCTACATTAATTTTGTTCACAGTCATTGGACGGCATGTCATGCAAAAGAATTCAAGAGTTCAAAGGTCAAAATGGCCATAAAAGACAATGGCATAATCATTCTTCCAAATCGCCATAAATTAGCTTCTCTTGTTTTGTGAAGACAGCGTGCAAAATATTCAATGTCACTGCAGCATTTTGGGGTATATGTCACGTCTGTGACAAAGCTCTAGTTGTGTATATGTATGTAGTAAAAAATGTTTTGAATGTAGTATGTGAGTTATATTGGTGTAATCAACATTTACTTTGTGAACCCTCAAGAGGCCAACCTTTTTTTGCAATCTTGAAACTTGGTCAGCACATTTGTCCCCATAACATTATTACCTCTCCTGAGCCTTATAGCCCCTATGTAGAGCTTATGTGATAGTCCTTTGTTTTTTGTGCATATAGTCCTTTTTTTTTTGTGCATCGTCAATATATGCCATGTGAACGCTAGAGTCTACATTTTTGTCCGATCTAAATGAAACTTGGTCAGATAATTAGTCCCAATGATATCTGGACTCGGTTTGAAATTGGGTCATTAAGATGTCAAACACTAGGTCAAAAAAGAAAAACCATGTGAACACTAGAGGTCAAATTTGATGTCTAATCTTCATGTAATTTTGTAATAATGTTTTTTTTAATGATAGGTTCATTGTTGGTTGAGCATGAAAATAAGCCTTTTTTCCATGAACATTTACAAATTTTACTGTATTGTAGTGTACACAATGTGTAAAGTATATCAATTCTTTGAATTTGCTTATTAGCATGTTGTTAATTATGTCTTATTTACATGCAATACATTTTGCTTGTTTACATTGTAAATGTGATGTTCATTTAAGTGTTGTCTGGGCTTGTTTCCTTCTTTTGCAGCAGCAAAGTATATTGACCCTTTTACCCAAGAAAAACTATGCTGTTTACCTTCAAATTTACTTTTAAAAACCATATTATCTCCTCAGTGGTAACTTTTCCTCATATTTAACATTTTGACCATTTCCCCAAATCAAAATCATAAAAATGACGTGTCATTTGGTTTTGTTCCTAATGGTATGTAACCCCATGTTTTTGTCATATTTTTGTGATATCTTTTTCATTGTTTAAAAGTTTTTTTTCACAAATTGTTACTTATGAGCTATTGTGACCTGTCTTTGTTGGTCGTCCTGTATCTTGTGTCAACCTATTTACTTAAACGACATCTCCTCCTTACCAGCTGGTCCAATATTAATTAAACTTGGCAAGAATGTTCCTTGCATGAAGCTCTTTTAAAGTTTTTCAAACAAAAGCATTCCATGAATAACTCTGGCTCTTGTTGCCATGGCAAGCGAAAGGAAAAACTTTAAAAAATCTCATCTGTTTTACCCCCACTACCATTGGTGGGGGGGGGGGGGGCTATATAGGAATCACTTTGTCTGTCTGTCCCAAAACTTTGTCCGGACCATAACTTTGTCATTAATCGTAATATTTTAAAATGACTTGGTTAATTTGTGCACCATTATGGGACGGTGCATCATGCAAAAGAAGTATGTCAATATCTCCAAGTTCACGGACACACTTTGAGTTGGAAGGTCAATATGCCCATAGACGAGTTTTTCTGGGCCATAACTATGTCATTTGTTGTGAGATTTTTAAATCATCTGGCAGGTTTGTTCACCATCATTACACGGTGTGTGATGCGAAAAAATTCTGTCCATATCACCAAGGTCAAGGTCACATTTTCAGTTCAAAGGTCATATATGGCCATAAACTGACCTTGTCTGGGCCATAACTATGTCATTCCTTGTGAGATTTGTGAATGACTCAGTGCATTTGTTCACCATCATTGAACAGTATGTCAGGTGAAAGACCAACACCGATATCTCCAAGGTCAAGGTCACACTTGCATGATAATAAATTATTCTTTAAAATAAAATAAAATTAGTTTCTCTTACTTTGTGAAAACAACGGGTTAAATATTCAGTGTCAATGTGGCATGTAGGGGAATTAGTTAGTTCTTCTTGTCTGAGTTATTGTCCTATGTTATTACATGTTGTTAAGCGCAAGTTCTCTGAGCCTTACACATGTTCCATTTTTCAGCCACTGTTGTAGGTGTATTGCCAAAATTAGAGACAAAGCACATTCAGGGAGCATAACCTTTGTGGTCTGTGACAGCGACTTGTACTTGTAATTGCTTAGCATGAATGGCAATCTTTTGAGACAAGACCATATGGTGCAGGTAAAGACGTAATTAATGAGCTAAAGGTATAGTTCTAGCAATAACATGTTGCCCGTGTCCGTTTGAATGACTTCATGTGATATTTCTTTTGTACAACTTTGTGAAAGTATGCACACGAGCTGCGTTCATGTAATTGAGAATCTTATTAAATGTTTAGTTATTTGAGGTTAGTCTGTGTTACTTCATTTAGAAGCAAAATGAAAATGCCCAAGGAAATTATAGACAGCCAGCATGAGATATGTAATTATCCCCCGCCAGAGGCGGAGGGATATTGTTTTGGCGTTGTCTGTCCGTCCGTCCGGAACACTTGTGTCCGGAGCAATATCTTGGAAGTGCTTTGGCGGATTTCATTAAAACTTGGTATGAGTATATATATGGATAAGACGATGATGCACGCCAAATGGCATTGTACACCATCTGTTAATAACGGAGTTATAGCCCTTTGTATCTTGAAAAAATGCTTTTTACTATAGGCACTTTTGTGTCCGGAGCCATATCTTGGAAGTGCTTTGGCGGATTTCATTGAAACTTGGTATGAGTATATATATGGATAAGACGATGATGCACGCCATATGGCATTGCACAACATCTGTTAATAACGGAGTTATAGCCCTTTGTATCTTGAAAAAATGCTTTTTACTATAGGCACTTTTGTGTCCGGAGCCATCTCTTGGAAGTGCTTTGGCGGATTTCATTGAAACTTGGTATGAGTATATATATGGATAAGACGATGATGCACGCCAAATGGCATTGTACAACATCTGTTAATAATGGAGTAATGGCCCTTTGTATAGTAGTACGTCATCCGTCCGATTTGCACCCATCCTTGAACAAAATATATGTTGCGGGGGATATCAATTCTACGAATTTGCTTGTTCTTCTTGAATCTTGCTCGATTCCTGTATGTACAGTGGGAATAGTTTGTGCAGGTATGTTTGATTATGCTGTTTTCTTCATGTTCATACTGTGTGTTTGTATGTGAACACAGTACATGCTATGTAAGTAGTTCTATGTGTTATTGTTATGTTCTTGTAACTAGATATGAAAACAAAATGATAAGCTGCATGAAACTTTTATTTACAAATTCAAAATAATCTCAATTGACCAACTGTAAATACATAATAGAGTGATTGAAATAATGTATCATATTTCTTTATTTTTTATTGCATTAGTGTAGGTTTTTTGCTAAATTATTTATATACAGCAACTTTTCTTGAGCCAGTAAATATCATTGGGGATTATTTCTTAGTAATTTTATATTTAGTTTTATTTTTTCAAATAAATATAGAGATAGGAGATAACTTTGTTAACAATGGAGCCAAAGATTTTTAAATGAAAGTGCTTTATTACTGTTTTGATTCCTATATTTTAGTTGTTTTCCATGTATGTTTTGTTTTATTTAAGAAAATTTGTTTTATTTGTAATTGAAAGTAAATAAAATAACCTGAGCAAAGTATGCTCATGAAACGCTTGTGTTGTTGCCTTAATTATGTCCAGCATGTATGTAAACGTATTAGCTTCTGTCCACTCTAGATCTCAATGACACACTTTTGCCTCCATGGAACTTTGCTGGAACATATATCCCAATATCTCGGCTGAGTGTAAAACTTGGTCATGGGGGTCATAAACTAGGTCATTAGCTCAAATTGACTGGGTTATGTGGACGGGCTTGTTAACACTCTTGTACTCAACCTTGTTCCAAGCAAAGCTCATTTCAAATCCCTGCCATCATAAGCTATTTAACTTATGACAGCAGAATGGTTACTTTATCAACCGACATGTTAGTAATGTTTACTGTTTTGAGGAGTAATAAGTACATTAACTTATTATCCCCCGCCAGAGGCGGAGGGATATTGTTTTGGCGTTGTCCGTCCATCCTTCCTTCCGGCTGTCCGTCCGGCACTTTTGTGTTCAGAGCCATATCTTGGAAGTGCTTTGTTGGATTTCATTGAAACTTGGTATGAGTATATATATGGATAAGAGGATGATGCACGCCAAATGGCATTATACACCATCTGTTAATAACGGAGTTATGGCCCTTTGTATCTTGAAAAAATGCTTTTTACTATAGGCACTTTTGTGTCCGGAGCCATATCTTGGAAGTGCTTTGGTGGATTTCATTGTAACTTGGTATGAGTATATATATGGATAAGAGGATGATGCACGCCAAATGGCACTGTACACCATCTGTTAATAACGGAGTTATGCCCCTTGGTATCTTGAAAAAATGCTTTTTACTATAAGCTTAGAGCTTTATCTCCATTAACACATGAGCCAGAGCCATGAAACTTGCCATAGTTGTTATCCCCCGCCAAAGGTGGAGGGATATTGTTTTGGCGTTGTCCGTCCATCCATCCGTCCGTCCGGCACTTGTGTGTTCAGAGCCATATCTTGGAAGTGCTTTGACGGATTTCTTTGAAACTTGGTATGAGTATATATATAAATAAGAGGATGATGCAAGCCAAATGGCATTGTACACCATCTGTTAATAACAGAGTTATGGCCCTTTGTATCTTGAAAAAAGCTTTTTTCTGTGACAAAGCTCTTATTTGGCGGGGGATATCAATTCAACGAATTTGCTTGTTGCACTAAGAAGCAGCTGAACTCCGTTATATGATTGAAATGGTGTTGACAAAAATAACACCGTATTTCCTCATTCACATCAACCCTCTTGACCTACAGTAGTTCATAAACGAGGAAATGAATGTAACAAACCATAAATATGATTATTTTTGTTATGCTTGTTAGTCATCAAATGGTGCAACCTTGAGGTATACATTAGTGGCGAAAAGTAGGTCACATACATTGAAGTGTGCTGGGTAAATGTCAGTTCCGACGGACGAACAGGCATGTCTCTGGGGCGGAACAATTGAAACAATTGACTAGCGTAATATTCCGTATTATCACGTGGTCAGTTTAATGAAAACTAGCCAATAAAAACGCTTAAAGGTATATTACACATGTTTATTATAAAACTATTCGTAATGGCTGTATAATATGGGGAAGCAAGGTATAGCATGTGATAAAAATAATGTGCAGGCGGAGTATGCTGAATTTGCACCTCCGTCATCATAAAATTGCTCATTCTCAATTAATATTGAAAATGAAAATGTTACGTTGATAGCGCAAATGAAGGAAGTGCATTTGTATCTTGAAGTATAGATTTTAATACACTATAATAACCATATTAATTAAGTACAAAATATTATAAAAATGAATACTTGCGTTTTAGTAGATTTAATTAAGTCAATTTACATATCGGGGACTAAATAAATTGCTTTGATAATTGAAACGTATGTTGGTATAGATGTCACGAAAACACTTTCTGCAAAGGTTAAACGTCTATGAACAGGCCCCTTAAACTTCGCTTGGAAATCATAAAGCAGCTTGTAAAAATCGAGCAATCAATTGTGTTGTCATTCACTTAATATCTGTTTAGCTGTCAAAAAGATGTCTATGCCGTGATTGTTTGACCTCCAGTTTTGAGGACATAGCTCGTGGAGCCGTCGCATCCGGTTTTCTTCAACACTAATTTGAAGAGATGATAATACTGGCCTGTTGTCCAGGGACTCCATATCCTCATCAGACGAAGATTCTGTACGAGTGTTTGGAAGAATATCATCAACATGTGCTGATGGGTTGTCCATCATACCGGCCTTGTAAAGCCGCATTGGTGTTGAGTTCACTGTTCGTATTCGATGGTGATTCCATGCACCTTGCCAGGTGTTTAACCTTTCATTTATCTTTGAAATAAATACGTAATGAAGTGCAAACAAGTCTATTTCATTTAAAATGTCAAGCCGGCCATTGTCCTCTAAAAAGTAAAATAAGTCATAAAAATAACTCAAGACTCCGTCATACACGTCCCTCCACAATCGTTCAATACGTTGATTGTGTGTACTTTTACCAGTGAGCATACTTCCACGTCCTGTCCCGCGAGCATTTATCATGAAGTCGGCAACCTTCATATTTTCACGGCCTTGATCTGATCTGACCCGGTCAGGAACTCTAAATTTCGAAACACCATCTCTGATGCAATGCAAAACCGTCTCCGCTTTGTTGTTGTCCGTGCATCTAAGATATGTAACTAAACGACTGAAACCATCAATGCCGCCTATTATAACAAAATGCCATCGAATTAATTTATGGTTGCTGTCAATGTGCCATAAACAATTTGGAGCTGAAACTTTGTAAATGCGACGTCGTAATCGCCTTCTTTTTCGTGCACGAATTCCATCTTCGTCTAGGTGTTTCAGACACTGACGAAGCCTGAAACGTTGAACCTGTATAAGAAATAATACTTTATGTTGGTTTTATGCAAAAATGAATATGCTTTAATTTACTTCAACATTTAGCCAAGTGCCTTATAAACAATAGAATTTTCTATGAAAAAAATCTTACAAAATTCTTATTTTTAATAGATTAAAGCGATAGCCGTTTCAGGTATGATTGTTTGGCACAAATCAAACTGTACTCTAAAACTAGTCTTAACAATTTAGTTAGTTTTCAATTGTTTGACAATACTTTATTGGAATCTGCACGGACAAATGTATCTGTTTATTTATAGACTGTCTACTAAAATCAATCAACAATGTACCGTATACGCCTTCAATTATAAAAAGATCTAGTTATGCATAGTAAAATCATGGTACCTTAATTCCTTTTTGAAGTAAAACTTTTCGCAGCATTTCTTCTCCACACCTAGGAAATTCAGTGATGGTCGTGGCAACAACAATGTTTAGTTCTTCTTCATCAATTTCTGTAAATGCGAGCTTTGACAAGCCAAATTGACCCATCTTCCGGAATAAGGTACTTTCAGAAACCCCAAGTGCAATACTAGTGTCCTTCACTGAATATCCGGCTTCGAACAATGTTTCAATCATGATACTTGAAATTTCAAAACGTATATTCCGACACCGTGTACTATCATTATTATGTGCCCACGGATTACTCCGGTAACAAACACATTCAACACGCAATTTCATGATAGTTGTTTTGTCATTTACACCCAAGCAATTAAAGTCGTACAGTGACATAAGTGATATGATGTCCGGTGTTATCTTCTCCTGTCTGAAGCGCCGTATCACTCCTTCTTCCACTCCAAGTCGCTCAAGTATCAAATCCATATCCATTGTTGTAAAATGATGCAGAACAAATTGTCTTCCGTGTGTAATAAAAGCTTCGTATATAAAATGTTATCGTTAATGATTTTTAACGTATTTTTCAAATTTTATCTGCATAAAAAGACGATATGTGTTTATATAATTACGATTTATGTTTATATAAAGGTCTTTTGCCTTTATATAAAGAAGTAATGCCTTTATATTATGGAAGTTTATTATATCTTTATATATTAATGCTTTATCTGTGTATATTCAAATTATGTATTTATATATTGTGATTATGCATATATATAAAGGTTACAGGCATTCATATAAAGATCTTTTGCCTTCATATAAAGAAGGAATGCCTTTATATAATGGAAGATTATTATATTTTTATATATTAATGCTTTATCTGTATATATTCAAATTATGTATTTATATATTGTGATTATGCATATATATAATGGTTTCAGGCATTCATATAAAGATATTTTGCCTTCATATAAAGAAGAAATACCTTTATATAATGGAAGATTATCTGTGTATAATACATTAATATCTGTATAATTTTACATTTTATCTATATATAAGAAAATTATATCTTTATATATTAAAGTTTTATCTGTATATATTCAAATTATGTATTTATATATTGTGATTATGCATATATATAATGGTTACAGGCATTCATGCAGAGTCAGATTGACGTAATATCACAAGTTTTGGTATTATAAGACAGTCAAGGCGTTCCATAAGTTTTCTTTATTTTAAATGATAACATTTGCTTGGTCAGCCATAATTGTCACAATCAAGTGGTCTTTTTACACTGTAGTTTTCTCACTGACTATGGGTTTGTTCTGAGAATGAGCCACACAAAGTATCGTTGGGGAGATGAGTTGTCAATTTTATGTAAAAAGTCTTTCATAATCCAGTATACCTGTAAAAAGTGAATTTGTAACTAATAATCACACAATATACACAATTAAAATTGTATGCATTTAGATTTATTTAGTACTGCACATTAATTATTTTCCAAAATTATGTAGCAACATTATATTATATAATGCTGCAATACTAAAGTAATTTACTAATTAAAGGTCGCTGATGTGTAATGGATGTGGTGCCCTCTAATGATCTGGAGGTCACTGGTTTGATCCCCAGTGTGGGAGCATTATTAAGAAATCTCCAAGAGACACCCAAGTACTGGTTCTAGGCCCAGGAAACGAACTCAAGAGCATTTCACATACATGTATGTAGTTAGTACTTAAAATTTAATCGAACTAAAATTGGATAAAAATTAAAAACTGAAACCCTTATTAATACATTTTATTTTGAATCAAGCAAATGTGGAAATTCATTAAAAATAATGAGAAAAATTTAAAAATTCTACTTTAAAGTAATCATGATAATTTAGATGATTTTCAGAATATTTAATGATGATAATGATACAATTATATATTACCTAAATGATAAAAATAAAACATGTAATGTTAATTTATGAAAAAAAACGTTTTAATTTTATCAATATCATGGTAATTACAACTAGATACAGGCAATTAGATCAGAAACGTGCATTAATTATATTAATGATCAACCCAGACATTTGTAGTGATATATGGTCACTATTTTGATTTACGTTCTATACATGACATGTCATAAAAGGTATTTTTTAGCCAGTACTACAATCGGCAATGATAGTCTGTATTGCATACATATTCCACCGTCTATTATCTATTCGCTTCCTCAAACTGAACAAATATTTAATGTTTACATCGCGAAACGTAATGCATCTAGTTTCACTTTCGGTTTGGTTGGTTTTGTAAACACCGTAATTTCATCTTAAAAATTGAATGATAAATAATAATGGAAAAGTAAATCCCTTGGATAATAGGTCAAAATGCAACACAAATGAACGTTAATAGTGCTCTTAATATCAAAGTTTCGGTAAAAAGTTTGGCGCTAGTTCAACGCGCATCGTATACAGCCTCATAACAATAGACTGACAACCTTTTGGGTAGTAAAGTAGTAATACAAGGCAATATGGCGACCGTTAGCAACGAGGCCTATCTTACGGAGGAATCCGAGATAGCCGATGTATCACGATTGAGTATTCACCTGAAAATACAATTGGAAAGACTATAAAAAAGAACAAATAGTAAAGGCTCTGGATGGGTTGGTGGATCTGCCCTTTATTCCTGTTGGATTCCTGCGGCTGCGGTTCCAAGACCCCCGGCCTAATTTTCAGGATTTCAAATTTGGAACAATCGACACCCCTATTAAATGTTCATCTATAAAATAACTTATGTTTGTACTTTGACAAGTACCATACTAATTATTTGTATATTGAAAAATGTATGTTACATTATGATATGTAATATGCCCTTGTTGTCATTAAAAGAATATAAACAAGTTGATAGTAAATGTGTATATAATTATTTCAAAACCAGTTTTCGCGCAGCTCAGCTTGTCGGCTCAAAGAAATTTTGGGACAGCGCTAGCCCTGGTAGATAGACCTCACGACACCAGAACATAATATAATCTGAAAATGTGGTCCTTTGGAAGCATAAACTGCATCCAAGAAATATAATAGCACACCCAGTTTGATTGGGTCTGTTCATGGTGATAATGTTACATGCAACACCACTCGCGTCCCCCAAGCATGGCTTTTGGGCTATTTAATATATTATAAATTATAAATAATATAGTATATACTCCATGATTCCAAAGGAACGGAAAGTATAACAACACTGAATTCCTATAGACACTGAGGGTCAAGCTTACTGCGACTTTAGTAATGCCTTTTATTGGTAATAAAATGGACTATTAAAGCCGCTGCCAGAAGTCAACATTAAACTCGGAAATAAGGAAAGCAACAAATGCAAAATTAATGAACAGCAAGTTTTTATTTCATTAAAGCATTTAAATAAAGCCATATTGCATTACATACATCATCAAATTTATTGTACATACAGTTATACACACAAAAATGAGAAGAAGATGCACCATGTACGACATTTTCTAAAAAAAAATAAATTTAAAAATAAAATTATTTGCCTACCTACCTACCCTAATTTTTTAGGCCATGTCAGTGGAAACAAACATATTTTTTTGTTAGGCCTAATATTGCTTTGAAATCGTGTGTACACTTGTTTACGTCTCTTCCTTCTGAAAGAAAAAATATCAGAATAAAGCGGTGCCAAAAAATCATAAAGATGTGGTGCTTTTACGGACATTGTTGAGCGGTGTTCATATTTCTATAATATAAGTGTTGAGCGGTGCATACTTGCTAACACTTGTAAATGTAAAAATCACAGTTATATTCAATAAAGCATGCCATAATATGTTGTAAATTGATTCTTCTACTACAAAATACCGTTTAAAAAAAAAAATATTTCATTTAAAATGTTTAAAATCTGCAAAAAATATTATTTTTCGCGTCATGAAAGTCACTTCTTTCACGACATGCTCAAATTGTTTACACTATTTTGAAGTTAATAGCGACTCAATTTCGATGCCGTAAACGGCAATAAGATGTAAAGTATATACTTCGTTCGATGGAATACCTTTTTTTATTACCAACTTACCTTCTTTTTTCGTTTTTTATGCCCCCCTTGGAAGAAGAGGGGGTATATTGCTTTGCACATGTCGGTGGGTCTGTCGGTTGGTCCGTACACCAGGTGGTTTCCGGATGATAACTCAAGAACGCTAGGGCCTAGGATTATGAACCTTCATAGGTACATTGATCATGACTCGCAGATGACCCCTATTGATTTTCAGGTCACTAGGTCAAAGGTCAAGGTCACGGTGACCCGAAATAGTAAAATGGTTTCCGGATGATAACTCAAGAACGCTTAGGCCTAGGATCATGAAACTTGATAGGTAGATTGATCATGACTATCAGATGACCCCTATTGATTTTCAGGTCACTAGGTCAAAGGTCAAGGTCACAGTGACCCGAAATAGTAAAATGGTTTCCGGATGATAACTCAAGAACGCTTAGGCCTAGGATCATGAAACTTGATAGGTAGATTGATCATGACTCGCAGATGACCCCTATTGATTTTCAGGTCACTAGGTCAAAAGTCAAGGTCACATTGACCCGAAATAGTAAAATGGTTTCCGGATGATAACTCAAGAACGCTTATGCCTAGGATCATGAAACTTCGTAGGTAGATTGATAATGGCTGGCAGAATACCCCTATTAATTGTCAGGTCACTAGGTCAAAGGTCAAAGTCACAGTGACCCGAAATAGTAAAATGGTTTCTGGATGATAACTCAAGAACGCTTATGCCTAGGATCATAAAACTTGATAGGTAAATTGATCATGACTCGCAGTTGACCCCTATTGATTTTCAGGTCACTATATCAAAGGTCAAGGTCACGGTGACCTGAAATAGTAAAATGGTTTCCGGATGAGAACTCAAGAACGCTAATGGCTATGATCATGAAACTTCATAGGTACATTGATCATGACTCGCAGATAACCCTATTGATTTTGAAGTCACTAGGTCAAAGGTCAAGGTCATGGTGACCCGAAATAGTAAAATGGTTTCCGGATGATAACTCAAGAACGCTTATGCCTAGGATCATGAAACTTCATAGGTACATTGATCATGACTCGCAGATGACCCCTATCAATTTTGAGGTCACTAGGTCAAAGGTCAAGTTCACGGTGACCCATAATAGTAAAATGGTTTCCAGATGATAACTAAAGAACTCTTATTCCTAGGATCATGAAACTTGATATGTAGATTGATCATGACTCGCAGATGACCCCTATTGATTTTCAGGTCACTAGGTCAAAGGTCAAGGTCACGGTGATCCGAAATAGTAAAATGGTTTCCGGATGATAACTCAAGAACGCTAATGGCTACGATCATGAAACTTCATAGGTACATTGATCATGACTCGCAGATAACCCTATTGATTTTGAAGTCACTAGGTCAAAGGTCAAGGTCATGGTGACCCGAAATAGTAAAATGGTTTCCGGATGATAACTCAAGAACGCTTATGCCTAGGATCATGAAACTTCATAGGTACATTGATCATGACTCGCAGATGACCCCTATCAATTTTGAGGTCACTAGGTCAAAGGTCAAGTTCACGGTGACCCATAATAGTAAAATGGTTTCCAGATGATAACTAAAGAACGCTTATTCCTAGGATCATGAAACTTGATATGTAGATTGATCATGACTCGCAGATGACCCCTATTGATTTTCAGGTCACTAGGTCAAAGGTCAAGGTCACGGTGACCCGAAATAGTAAAATGGTTTCCGGATGATAACTCAAGAACGCTTATGACTAGGATCATGAAACTTCATAGGTACATTGATCATGACTGGCAGATGACCCCTATTTATTTTCAGGTCACTAGGTCAAAGGTCAAGGTCACAGTGACAAAAACATACACAATGGCTGTCACTACAACAGAGAGCCCATATGGGGCAGGGTTTTCCCCAGGCCATTTAAGCGTCCCTTGCCGGGGCGCTTGAATTTCGAAATCAGAGTCCCCGGGGCGCTTGAAATTTTCCGACCTGTGTGTTTTTCAGTGAAAGAAAGTGGAGATTGTAAAAAAACACAAAGGTTTCTCTATCAGTGTATCAATATTCCCTGTTTTAAAAGAGCACACGGTACCTACTTTCACAAGTAATCGCCATAAACACCACATGGGGTAATGGATAATCCACTGATAAGAGAATAGCATGACGCGCGTATAGATTATTCTAGCCAAATTACACAGTCATTTAAATGCTGACAAGGATGTATCAGGTAACTCTCCAGTCGTCAAACTGTTATGTTCATCGTCCAATCGGTTACGCGAATGCTTATGAGGGCGGGGTTTACTATCGACCATTATTTTTGATTGACGTCGGGCACGATGTAAAAGTTTATCGCAGCTTGATTAGCAAGAATTTTTACCATTTACGTAATAAAAAAGTACATTTAAGACGGTTTCGGGCATCATCATCACACCTTTTTACTGTAAACAAGTGTTACCTATGACTCTTGTAATTAATACAAGAAATTAACTGAAAGAGGTAAAGAAATAATTACTTATAGCGAGTAAGTTGTGCAAATAACTCCCGGTTACAATTATGCGATAACAATTTAATTCCAGTACATGTATTTTTCATCATGTCCATTTATAACGTTCTGCTGGCATTTATTCGACACGTAATGCGTTAACAAATTTTCGTTGAATTAATAACGCACACTGGTAAATTTTTCGTCCGATAATCGATACTTAGAAGACTGATGATGGCAACCGGCCGTTATCCTCGTGAATTTCATGCATAATTCGGTCAAAACATTTATTCGACTTAAGTGTTTGAACAAATTATCGTTAAATTCATAACGCAACTGTTAATATTTATTTAAATCTCAAATGGGAATAATTAAATTTGTCATCCGATACCCTTTCCCGTATGTCGACGTTAACGCGTTTTTAATCCGAAACACACTTCCGAATGTAAATGTTACGGCAACGTTAAAATATTCTTGCTTCAAATTAGTAGTGCAAATTTATTTTGTGTCGAATCTTTTTCTCAATTAAAAAGAGCGCGAAAATTATGCAGCATGTACAACGTCGCGTGTATTGTTTTAACAAGCACACAACACGTTAGAGGATTGACGCATGTTCAGAGGCAATATTTCATCAAATCTATAAATAGTCACATAAAATTTATTTGATACTTTTGAAAAATGGCAAGGATTGTTCAAAAGAAATAATTAAGAGCTTTTATCGTAAATATTTACCAGAAAGTGATTTATAAAAACGGAATAAACGGGATTATCGGATAATAAATAAAAACTTGAATAGTAGTATGTATGCAGTAATAGAGTCGGGTTGAAACGGGTGTATTGGAGAATCGTTCCAGTCAGGATTTTACTGTCAGTACGGGAAAGTTTTAAAACAATTAAACAATATAAAAAAGTATATATATTTTAAAATGACAGGGGGATTTTTTTAAGAGTCATAGCGCACCAAATGACGTCTTTCGACACTGTTTTTCTTTTAGTTAAAACGCACCACAGAGCGTTAATTGACACGTTAAATTTAAAAAAAAGTCAACCTTGGGAGGGGACATTCCTCCTGAACTACCCCTATCAGCCCCGGGGCGCCTGACAAAAATCCTGTGGAAAGCACTGATATGGGGGGCATGCATGTTTTACAAACAGCCCTTGTTTCTTTCATTTCTGGACTCGCCAAAAAGTTTGCAGCCATGTTTTTGACAGAAGGATACGGTGCTCTTGTCAGAACTATAAAATTTTGACGGTGAGCGGAAAAGTTGTGGTATTCGCCCTATCACCGTGTCTATGCATTATAGTGACTCCTTACAGCTTCACGTGTTGCTTGCCTGTATATCCTTGCACTGTATAATAATATTATAATATTTCAAAGGTTAAACTGTATGTCTTGTTTTATTTCATGAAAGCTATACTTTGACATGCATCTCGGTAAGTTTACATGTTTGTATCAGCGATTTTGTTTGCCCAATAGGGAAAAGTACCAGCTGTACCGTACCAATTGGGAAAAATTAGTGTGAAAAAACCTGAAATTTTGAAAATTCGCATTGTTAAATCTTCAGATTGGGAATAATAAGTATTTATTTTGTACGGTATAAATTATAAACATCTGTTGAAATATTTGTTTACATGCATTTTGGTTTGAAATGTTTATTTTCTCAGTGCTCATTTTATTTGTTAACTTGCATATAATGCATTTTCGAAACAAAATTGACGACATTTTCCTTCCTTCTGAGAATATTTCAGATGGCAATTTGGAATTTTGTAGTTTTTCCTCAATTGGGAAAGTACCTTTTACCTTTTAAGGGTGCTTTATAAAGAATAAAAAAATCGCGGTGTATTATTATTATTACTTCAGATTAGTAAATGCATGTTTGTTTAGTCTATTTGTGTTTGTGTATAACGGTCATTTAGCATGCCAGGGAATATATGTTCTAAACCTCCTTATCTGTTGTTTAATTTAGTGCATCTATGAATTTGTGATTTAGCAATGTACCCAGGAGACCCTTATTAGTTCGGCTGTTTTCGGAGAAAACCCGAGGTATTGTCATAGCCAGCTTGTCTTCCGGTGTCGTGCTAAAACCTTTACATTTTGTTAACTGTTTGAACATTGGCTCTAAAATCAAACTGCTTCCACCTACAACTTTGAAACTTCATATGTAGATGCACCTTGATGAGTTCTACATGCCACACCCATTTTTGGGTCACTAGGTCAAAGGTCAAGGTCACTGTGACCTCTTAAAAAAAAATAATCTGACAACCTTTCATTTATTCAAAACTTCATCCGCAGCCGAGCGTTGGCACCCATTATTTAATTGCTCTTGTTTTATTTCTTTGCTGCATAATGTAATTTCACAGTACAGTATTAGCAAGCATACTTTGTAACAGGTGCTTCCAATTACTTGAGCAGTGAGTACATTATATTTGTACTGCACCATTACCCAGGGACATGAAACAGAAATAGTTATATAATGTTGGGCAGAAGTGATGTTAAAAGGACTGGTCCACAGTTTGGCAAAATGATGATTAAGAAAACAATTGTCATACATTCAATTACAAGAAAGAATGTAAACATAATGTTAAAACATGGGAAATATTATTCATTTCTAAGTAAAATGTTGAAAATATTGGTTAATGAATAAATAATCTTCGTTTGAAATTCGTAAAATAATAATGTGTCCTAAGTCTATTACTAATACAGAGTTAATAATTGGCCTCAAAATATTGCGGCATGGGTAGCGCAGTGGTAGTGAACTGGATTTTGCTTCCATAGGTCCCTGGTTCGAATCCTGGGAAAGGCAATTTTTTATAGCAAGTTTTTCTCAAGTGACTGTATTAAGTTCAGACTTTTCAAACCATAACAGATTTATTACTTAACTTATTGAAATGTAATGAGATTGTTCAGAAATGCAAAAATCTGTGAACAAAATTCAAAAGTCCGCTTTTTAGCAACCATCAATAATAAGACTTTATGTGTCTTTTTTAGAAATCCAAAAGCACCAGTATGGGGTAAATTCTACCATCACTTTGTAAAATAGGGGCGGGGATTTTTTTTAAACAGGAAGGGGGATAAATATCAAATACCATTTTTTATAAATTTTAGTTTTATTGTTAAATTGTTTTACCTTAAACATCATTACATAATGTCTCATTCTTGCAATATTATGGTTATTGCTGTTAAATATAACAAGATTATATAAAAGTTTGCAAAAGCTTTTATCTCATTCAATTGGGTATGAAAGTGGGTTAATCATTCAATTATTTGCTAGGTTTCATGGTTTTGGGATTGTTATTGGACAAATGAACCACATTATTTTAATTGGCAGTACATCTGGTGCTTGTAATTTATATACCCAAATGTTTTTAAATATGCATGTTTTATTTATTGCCAAATTTAGGTCCCAAACAACCAAAATTGTATTAGAACACCCATAATTTAGATAAGCATGTGTCATTTGTCAAAACAATGATTTTGAAGTTAAGAAAATACATATATATCAAGATGTTTACACGGTTTAATCCTGTAGTTGATCTTATTTAAACTAGTATCATAGGCTAAGTAAAAAATTGGTGACTCTAGTTTTACATTTGTCAAAATTTAGGGCCTTTCTATACTTAAAAATTTCGTTTAAATGTATATCACTTATATCATTTTTTCCCCATATTTAACTGACCCCATATAGGCCAGTTTGGAAACTTTGGGTCTATTACCACTTAGAAATTTACATTTAAGCATTATAGACAGGTTGCAGGTCATTGAACTTAGATATTTTCATCAAATGTCCTGTGAAGATACCTCCCCCCTGCAGCTCCCTTGGATAAGTGTATGGAATGAGTGGGGTCAAGGGGTCAAGGTCACTGTAAAGGGTGCTGAATAGTTGGGGTTTACACACAGGCTGGCATACATGCCAGAAATTTTCAGGTCCAAATCAGGACATTCCATTAAAAAGGTCGGGACATTTGACCAAAAAGCGGGACACCTAAACGATCCATCATGCCACCTGTACTGTAGTCAGTAATGAGTATATTACTTACAAAACCTCATAATTTCTGGCAAATATTGACAATAAATGTGTTTAAGAATTTTATGAACACAGAAATTCTCCATTTTCTGGAAGTAAACTCACATGTGCACTTTGCGGATGAATCCATAACATGAAATGTGGGGCATGCCTCAATTTGACATCCATTTAGGACAGAAGCATGTGTAATCATTCAAAGCAATGATTGCTCATCGAGCACTGTTTTTATTCAACATTAACTTTAAATTTAGATTGATTCAATATGTACAAATTATTTTCTTAAAATGAGTCAAAAATGATAGTAAATTTATGTGAAACATCAATGTGTATCGGTTAGCGCTCAATTTGTTTGATATACAAAACTGGTGTTTTGACAGTTTTTTAAGCCTCATGTGGTATAATACACAGAATACCGCGTAATAGTACCTTTGAACTTGATTTTGACCATGAAATACAAAAGCAGTCTGCTTTTAATTCACTACGGTGCATCTCTCACTAGCAATTAGTGACCCCTATCATAAAAACACAATGGTGTGAATGCCCGATAAGATCAATAATTTGCCGATAGATCGCTGATAAGGTGTCAAAAACAACACTGGATCACTCTACTAGTAGAGATGGTTTGTGAATAGGGGGCAATAAAGGGATTAGCGATAGTAATTTAAGTCAGATGGGGCTTGAATAGCAAATTTTATTGTGATCTAATAGAACGTATGTCGTTTTTACGAATGTCTGGACAAATTGTGTCACATCGGGACACCGGGACAAATACCCCAAAAGCAGGACTGTCCTGTCAAGATCGGGACGTCTGGCATGTATGCAGGCTGGACAAAATGTAAACATACCCATAATAACTTTATTTGTGCTTATAACATTTATTCCCCATATTTAAGTGACCTCATAGGCCAGTTTGGTAACTTTGGGTCTACAATGTATTAATATTTAGAAAGAAATTTTACATTTAAGCATAATAGACAGGTTGCAGTTCATCGAACTTAGATATTTTCATCAAATTTCTTATGAAGATACCTTGTCCCTCCCTTACTGCCCCCTTGGGTAAGTGTATGGGATGAGTGGGGTAAAGGTCACTGTAAAGGGTGCTAAATCATCAGGGTTAACACACAGGCTGGACAGAATGTAAACACACCGGTAATAACTTTACTTTTGCTTATATATGACATTTATTCCCCTTATTTAACTGACCCCATAGGCCAGTTTGGTCACGTTGGGTCTATTTACACTTAGAAATTGTACATATAAACATTATATATATAGACAGGTTGCAGTTCATCATGCAAATTTCATCATTGGGGTTTACACACGGAAAGGACGGAATGTAAACTGGTAATAACTTTATTTTTGCAAATATCGCAAGTGATTGAAATACATTTGCAAAAATCTTTAGTGCATAAAAGAAAGTTTTTCTTGCAGTTTGTGCTGATATCTTAAGATCTAAGAATAAATCATTGAATATGTCTGAAATCGGTGCCAAAATTTCATATTGTGTGCAGCATAACTGTGTACAAGAATGATGAACACATCAAATTTTGGCCAAGAACACAGGCCCCCTTACCGAAAAAACAGGCCTCCTGCAAACTGTTCTTGCTAATTTGCAGCAAAGTTGCAGCAAAGTTGCCGCAAGCATGCTTTCTTGCAAACTTTTACCATGCAAATGAGCTTTGCGGCAACTTTGCAGCAAACTTCATTTGCATATGGGTTTGCAGCAACTTTGCCGCAAACATAATTTACATGGTAAAAGTTTGCTGCAAATTTGCCGCAAAGTTCTTGCCATGTTCCTGCAAACTTCATTTGCATATGGGAGTTTGCAGTAACTTTGCTGCAAAGTTCTTGCAAAGTTGCTGCAGAGTTGCTGCAAAATTCTTGCAAAGTTCTCGCAAACTTCATTTGCATACGGGACTTGCAAAGTTGCCGCAAAGTTCTTGCAAAGTTGCCGCAAAGTTCTTGCAAAGATGTTACATGGTGAATGCTCTGTAAATGAAATTGCAAGCATACAAATATATTGCTTTCTTTTGAAAATGTTAGAAATGTCGTATGAATGCTTCACCAAACATAAAACTAAAACAGAAAAGTTTTATGTTTTATTGACTATTTTATAATTTTGATTAAGTTACAAACTATATTATATTAAGTTTTTGCTTTACACCCTTTAAGCAATAGCAAAAGCTTTCTTATATATGTATATTAAAAAAAGGCTTAACATTTCGTGGCAGAGTAGTTATTCATAAATCTAAGTATTGGTTACATTGCCATTTCATTTGGTCACTGATTAAGCAATTGATTGTTACAAATATGTTGGTTTTGTAAGATAGAGATACTTTTGACTGAGTTAATACGTCTTTTATGTGACCTACTGCAAAGATAATTTGTTTCATCATTAATTTTAAATGTAAATCACCCACCAAAACAGGTATTTGAAACTGTTTAACAATATCATTAAATTAAACTTAACATTATAAGAACAACAATACAAACCTGTTTAATAGTTCAAAGCATTTCCAAAAGGGCCATGTACTTCATAACTCACTGAATTCCTCCTTTAGACCTGTTGACACACACAATGTTGATTTCAACATTCTACTTAATTGTTTAAGATTGTTCATCAAAGTCAGTATTACAGGATATTGTTAAAACTTCAACTTTAAAAAGTCCAAACATTGCTTTCAAACTACATTTCAACCCAGTAACAGGTCCTGCGTGGACCTATGCATGTTTACACATTCAAATTTGGCTCACAATTTGCAACAAGCCAATCAGAAGAGATCCCTTACAGAAACAAATTGTTTGCTGCAACTTTGCGGCAACTTTGCGGCATACTTTTTATCTATTGTCTTCAGTCTGCCATCTGAGTCAGCGTGAATTGTTAAGACTCTTGGCTAAAGAGGAAACTTGTAAATCTGGGATAACGATAGAAAATTGTAGTATTATATACTAGTATATTATTTTCTGTTACAAGTTGATATATATAATGGCACGTGTGAGGTCAAAATTTAGATAAATTTAAGTTTTTCTTAACGTAAATTTTGTATTAAAAACTATTCTAGATATCATCTTCAAACTTGGATCCAGGACATCTGTCCACTCCATAGTGGCAAGACTGGTAACCCTGTGACCTGTATTCATAAAGTTATCAACCCTTGTTTCGTGACTTTCTAGTAGTACATAACTATAATGGCCATTGTCAACTTAGATGGATTCTCAAAAACTATCAAATCTTTGAACTAGAAACTTTATGCACATTATAATTCGATGACCTATATACTTCTATTGACTTGCGGCAACAACACTGTCAAGAATTTGTAAGAGTTATTCCCTTTTTTACTAAAAAATTAATACTTGTCAAGCACCTCATGAAGTCGAACATCCAGCATCCTTTGTCAGCGCTTTTGTCGTCTGAAGAATAACTCCAAAATAAGGAAGGGATTCTACTGAATTATTTTTTGTAAATAAATTTTCATACCAATGGAAATTAAAAAGATTGCATTTTTAAATAAACATTCTTAACCATACAATTGATGTTTTTATATTATTTCTCTATTTAACTTTAGGTACTATTCAAAGAATAAGGGGATCTATCATACTCATCACCAGAGCTTCTGCATTCGTGTCTAAATGCTACTTTGAAATATTATTAAGTCCATTGACATATTTATGCCCCCGTTCGAAGAAGAGGGGGTATATTGCTTTGCACATGTCTGTCGGTCGGTCTGTCGGTCCGTCCACCAGGTGGTTTCCGGATGATAACTCAAGAACACTTGGGCCTAGGATCATAAAACTTCATAGGTACATTGATCATGAGTCGCAGATGACCCCTATTGATTTTGAGGTCACTAGGTCAAAGGTCAAGGTCACGGTGACCCGAAATAGTAAAATGGTTTTTGGATGATAACTCAAGATCGCATACCCGCCCAACAGGGCAAACTCTGAACAATATAACTGCAGCAACTGGTCTGTAATTTTATATCTAAAATTATCAGTCCAATGAAACATCATCATTTGAGTAAAATAAAGTGGATCAGTAAAAATATTGTCAGAATTTAAGATGTTTTTGTATATTTTGTATATAAAATATTGTGTTAATGTTTAATTTTGTTGATTAATATAAATATAAGCAGGACAGGGGAGGTAATACACTATTATATCTTTCTTATATACAGGGGAAACAGATACAATAAGTTTAAATTTCATGTTAAATAAATAGAGGATATTTGTTCATGTCAGTGTGAGATCATTTGTTATTTGTTTCATAGTCCCTTGACATATTGCTTTTATATTTTGCATACTTGTTACCAACATCACCCCAACCTATATTTCCCCCCCCCCCTCACTTTCACCCCCCCCCCCCCCAATTTTTTTTTAAACATCATCTAATAATTACCACACCCCACATAATACCCCCCTCTCACCCCCACCCCTAACCCCCACCCCCTACCCCCCAACCCCCCTTACCCCCAACCCCCCTACCCCCCCCCAAAAAAAAAAATTGTTTAAAACTCTAATAAATTACACACACCACATTATACCCCCTCTCACTCCCCCTACCCCCCACCCCCCCCCAAAAAAAAATATTTTTTTTAAACATCTAATAATGACCCCACCCACATTATACCCCCCTCTCACTCCCCCTCCTACCCCCCCCCCCCAATTTTTTTTTAAAAAATGTATAAATTACCACACCCCACTTATACCCCCCCTCTCACCCCCCTTCCTCCACCCCCCAAAAACTTTTTTTTTAAACATCTAATAAATTACCACAACCCCACATTATACCCCCCTCTCGCCCCCACCCCCCCTACCCCCATCCCCCCCCAATTTTTTTTTTTAACATCTAATAAATTGTCCCACCCCACATTGATCCCCCCTCTCACTCCCCCCTACCCCCCCCCTACCCCCCACCCCCCCCCAAAAAAAAAAAAAATTAAAACAAAAAAATCAAACATCTTAATAATTACCACACCCCACATTATACCCCCCTCTCACCCCCCACCCCCTACCCCCCACCCCCTACCCCCCCCCAACCCCCCTTACCCCCAACCCCCCTAACCCCCCAAAAAAAAAAATTGTTTTAAACATCTAATAAATTACCACACCCCCACATTAATACCCCCCTCTCACTCCCCCTACCCCCCCACCCCCCCCCCAAAAAAAAAAAATTATTTTTTTTAAACATCTAATAAATTACCCCCACCCCACATTATAACCCCCCTCTCACTCCCCCCTACCCCCTAACCCCCCACCAATTTTTTTTTAAAACATTTAAATAAATTACCACACCCCACATTATACCCCCCTCCTCACCCACCCCCTTCCTCCACCCCCCAAAAACTTTTTTTTTAAACATCTATAAATTAACACACCCCACATTATACCCCCCTCTCGCCCCCCACCCCCCCCTACCCCCCATCCCCCCCCCCCAAAATTTTTTTTTTTAAAAACATCTAATAAATTGTCCCACCCCACATTAAACCCCCCTCTCACTCCCCCCTACCCCCCTACCCCCCACCCCCCCCCCAAAAAAAAAAAAATTATAACAAAAATCAAACATCTAATAAATTACCACACCCCACATTATACCCCCCCACTCCTCCCCCCTACCCCCCCCCTCCCCTCCCCTCCTCCCTACCCCCCCAACCCCCCTAGATGTTTTGAAACATCTAATAAATTACCACAACCCCACATTATACCCCTCTCACACCCCTACCCCTCTACCCCCCACAATATTTTTTTTTCAAAACATCTAATAAATTATACCCCACCCCACATTATACCCCCTCTCACCCCCCCCCCTACCCCCCACCCCCCCCACCCAAAAAAGATTATTTTTTTCAAAAATCTAATAAATTACCCCACCCCACATTATACCCCCTCTCACCCCCCCACCCCCCACCCAAAAAAGATTTTTTTTTTTTAAACAACTAATAAATTACCACACCCCACATTATACCCCCCCTCTCACCCCCTACCCCCCCTCCCCCCTATCCCCCTATCCCCCCCCCCCAAATTTTTAATTTTTATTCCTTTTTTTATTTTTGAAAGATCGTCTAATAAATTATTGAATATGAACAATTTCCTCATGATGGCTTACGTCATACTGTCAAGCATTCGAATAGTTGAGCGCGCTGTCCTCTGACAGCTCTTGTTAGGTCACAAGGTCAAAGGTCAAGGTCACAGTGACTTGAAATAGTAAAATGGTTTCCGGATGATAACTCAAGAATGCTTACGCCTAGGATCATGAAACTTCATAGGTACATTGATCATGACTGGCGGATGACCCCTATTGATTTTCAGGTCACTAGGTCAAAGGTCAAGGTTACAGTGACTCGAAAAAGTACAATGGTTTCCGGATGATATCTTACATTAGGTCAAAGGTCAAGGTCACAGTGACAAAAAATGTATTCACACAATGGCTGCCACTACAACTGACAGCCCATATGGGGGGCATGCATGTTTTACAAACAGCTCTTGTCTTAATGTCATTTGAGTTACATTTGATTTCAATGAAATGTGGATTTAATCTTATTTGTCCACATACTGATATAAGGTACTGGTCATGATACTCTTGATGTCTTTCAATTGCATTTGACAGATACATGTGCATACATGTAAAATGATCCTGAAGTCTATATTAGTCGTACCCTTGTAATATTATGTTATGTCAGAAACCATATGTCCCCAGAGATGATTTTATAAAAGGGATTTCTGCTAAATCTCTATAATGGTTGATTTCTATGGCAGAAAGGACTGTTTGGTCCCAACAGTTTATTGCCCCTTCTAGTTTCACCGGAGGGGACTTAAGGTTTGCGCTCTGTGTGTCTGTCAGTCTGTGAGTCTGTCACACTTTTCTGGATCCTGCGATAACTTTAAAAATCCTTTTTTTTCATGAAATTTGAAACATGGATAAATGGCAGAGCTCCAGATAAGGTTTTGTGAAATTCTTAAATTACTACCAGATTTTCAAAAAGAATTCTTAACTCTGAAATTTTATTCTTAACGTTACTACTAAGTTTTGGAAAATAATTCTTTTTTTTCTAAAAGACCTAAAAATAAATAATAATGGTTATTTTCATGCAAAAAAAATCAAAATAAACATACTAGAAACTTTATTTATGCGAGTTCAACAGTGTCTTTTCAGTTTTATACAATGTTATTTTTCAAATTCCTTCATATGCCCAAACTGTGCTTAGATTGTATGCCTTAGATGAAATCTTACATATTTCACAATTAAAACGGATCTCCCATTCAATCTTTTCAACGATTAGCCACGGGACTTGTCCCTTCCACTCGTTCAATGTTTTTTTGTGTTTAAGTTTGGACCCGTCATGTCGCGTTTTTGTTTAGCTTTTCCGACTGTGTCGGCAACTGAACAAACAACATCGTATAAGATCTTTTCTATAATGTCTTTCTTAACATTTAACTTCGGCTTACTTTGCGTACAATATGTTAAAAGCGTGTTTTTGGACGCTTTGCAGTTTTTTAGGACGTTCTCTGGGCGCCATCATTTTTTTTTGACAGATAGACTGTATACGCCGCTTTTATTGGCAAAAATGCGCTTTGTTATACACACCCGATAACCATTCTATATAAGCACCGCAAAGATCTTTAATACGCAAAAAGAACTCAATAAAAATCGATACGATCCGATGTAAAAATAATATTCGTAACTTGATTTTGAAATTCTTAATGGTACGACAAGATTTTAAAATAAATACGTAACAGACTTGAAAATAATTCGTAATTACGAAAATACGACCCTTATCTGGAGCTCTGAATGGCAACATGGACATTATGCACATCATTTCATTTTGTTCACGTCAAAAATTCTGGTTTCTATGGCAACAAATATATAAAAAAAAATATTATTTTTTATATTTCTGACAATGATAGAGCTGGTAGGGGACATATATTGCTTTTGGCAATAGTCTTGTTTCAGTATCGAAAGACCTCATGTACCTAATGCTGAAACTTCATGTTTTAAAACTGTTCAATTTGATGTTTCCTCTTCTATGTGTTGCATGGTGCTGTCTTTACTATAATGATATTAAATTGATGTTTCTTGCCTCTCTTTGTTTCTTTTCAGCGAATGAGATTAGAGCAGCTGATAAGTTGAACCCCTGATGTGATTATTGACATGCCTTTGTGGAACACGTGTTTTGTAACGCACACTGTCTTTGACTGAAATGCATTTTTAGCTTGAGCTATTGTCATCACCTTGGCGTCGGCGTCGGCGTCCGGTTAAGTTTTGCGTTTAGGTCCACTTTTCTCAGAAAGTATCAATGCTATTGCATTCAAACTTGGTACACTTACTAACTATCATGAGGGGACTGGGCAGGCAAAGTAAGATAACTCTGGCGTGCATTTTGACAGAATTATGTGCCCTTTTTATACTTAGAAAATTGAAAATTTTGGTTAAGTTTTGCGTTTAGGTCCACTTTTCTCAGAAAGTATCATTGCAATTGCATTCAAACTTTGTACACTTACTTGCTATCATGAGGGGACTGGGCAGGCAAAGTAAGATAACTCTGGCATGCATTTTGACAGAATTATGTGCCCTTTTTATACTTAGAAAATTGAAAATTTTGGTTAAGTTTTGTGTTTAGGTCCATTTTATTCCTTAAGTATCAAAGCTATTGCTTTCATACTTGCAACACTTACTAACTATCATAAGGGGACTGTGCAGGCAAAGTAATGTAACTCTGACTGGCATTTTGACAGAATTATGTGCTCTTTTTATACTTAGAAAATTGAAAATTTGGTTAAGTTTTGTGTTTAGGTCCACTTTATTCCTACAGTATCAAAGCTATTGCTTTCATACTTGCAACACTTATTAACTATCATAAGGGGACTGTGAAGGCAAAGTTATGTAACTCTGATTGGCATTTGGACGGAATTATGGGCCCTTTATACTCAGCAAAATTGAAAATTTTGTTAAGTTTTGTGTTTTGGTCCACTTTACCCCTAAAGTATCATAGATATTGCTTTCATACTTGGAACACTCGCAAACTATCATAAGGGTACAGTAAAAGGACAATATGCATAACTCTGGTTGTCATTTGTACGGAATAATGGCCCTTTTTTGACTTAGTAACTTTGAATTTATGGTTAAATTTTGTGTTTCGATCCACTTTACTTCTTAAGTATCAAGGCTATTGCTTTCAAACTTCAAAAACTTTCATGCTATCATGAGGTTACTGTACCTGGCAAGTTGAATTTTACCTTGACCTTTGAATGACTTTGACTCTCAAGGTCAAATTATTAAATTTTGCTAAAATTGTCATAACTTCTTTAGTTATGATAAGATTTGATTGATACTTTGACAAAACTACTCTTACCTGACATACCACAATAGACTCCACCCAAACCATCCCCCGTGCCCTTTCCCCCCCCCCCCCCCCCCCCCCCCCGAACCCCCCCCCCCCCCAATTTTTTTATTTTTATTTTTAAAGATCATCTCACAAATGACCACCACACCCTCACACTATACCCCCCCCCCCACCCCACCCCCCCCCCAAATTTTTTTTTTAACAGTTAAAAAACACAAATATTTATTTTTATTATTTTATGTTGTTTGAAATACCGTCCAACCATCGCACCCAAGAATCCCCCCACCCCCCCTCCCCCACCTTTTTTTTTTTTAAGATCATCTCACAAATTACCACCACACCCTCACACTATACCCCCCCCCCCACCCCACCCCCCAATTTTTTTTTTGAAACAGTTAAAAAACACAAATATTTATTTATATTATTTTATGTTTGAAATACCGTCCAAATGCACCCAAGAATCACCCCCCCCCCCCCTCGAATTTTTTGTGTGTGCATTTTTTCGCATTTTTGGAAGATAATGTAATAAATGTCCACACCCCCACACTATACATCCCTCTTCACTCCACCCCTCCCTCCTTTGTGATTGAAAATGAGAGTCCCTTCACCTTAAAAAAAAAAAATAGATGAGCGGTCTGCACCCGCAAGGCGGTGCTCTTGTTATATATGTTTGTCTTGCTAATTATATTATACTAATCTTCACCAGTGCACATATTGTTTTTGTTAATTTGTAACATGTTTGGCAATTTTCTGTTGTACATCATTTGGTTGAATTTGTTATTTTTCAATCGTTTGAAGGGGCCTTTTCACATTTTGGTAAATTGACAAAATTGAAAAAAGTTGTTTCAGATCCGCAAATTTTTGTTTTAGTTATGATATTTGTGAGGAAACAGTAATACTGAACATTTACCATGCTCTAAAATATCCATTATATGCATCTTTTGACGATTTAAAAACCTGAAAATTATGAAGCGTTGCAATGCAAAACGATTGAAGAATTTGGAGAGTTCTGTTATTGTCATTATTTTTTGTGAAACTATGTGGATTGCTTATATAAAGTATAAAATACGTCCGTCATTGTATGAGCACGGATTGCTGATTGGTCTAAATGATAGACTTTTACTTTAGGACACCAGGGGTCAGTGGTTCGAGCCCTGTTGAGGGTAACTTTTTTCTTTTTATGCCCCCCTTCGAAGAAGAGGGGGTATATTGCTTTGCACATGTCTGTCGGTCCGTCCACCATGTGGTTTCCGGATGATAACTCAAGAACGCTTGGGCCAAGGATCATGAAACTTCATAGGTACATTGATCATGACTCGCATATGACCCCTATTGATTTGAGGTCACTAGGTCAAAGGTCAAGGTCACGGTGACCCGAAATAGTAAAATGGTTTCCGGATGATAACTCAAGAACGCTAAGGCCTAGGATCATGAAACTTAAGAGGTAGATTGATCATGACTTGCAGATGACCCCTATTGATTGTCAGGTCACTAGGTCAAAGGTCAAGGTCACGGTGACCTGAAATAGTAAAATGGTTTCCGGATGATAACTCAAGAACGCTAATGGCTTCAATCATGAAACTTCATAGGTACATTGATCATAACTTGCAGATGACCCCTATTGATTTTGAGGTCACTAGGTCAAGGTCATGGTTACCCAAAATAGTAAAATGGTTTCCGGATGATAACTCAAGAACGCTTTTGCCTAGGATCATGAAACTTCATAGGTACATTGATCATGACTCGCAGATGACCCCTATCGATTTTGAGGTCACTAGGTCAAAGGTCAAGTTCACGGTGACCCGAAATAGTAAAATGGTTTCCGGATGATAAATTAAGAAGACTTATGCCTAGGATCTTGAAACTTGATTGGTAGATTGATCATGACTCGCAGTTGACCCCTATTGATTTTCAGGTCACTAGGTCAAAGGTCAAGGTCACGGTGACCCGAAATAGTAAAATGGTTTCCGGATGATAACTCAAGAACGCTTATGGCTAGGATCATGAAACTTCATAGGTACATTGATCATGACTGGCAGATGACCCCTATTGATTTTCAGGTCACTAGGTCAAAGGTCAAGGTCACAGTGACAAAAAACATATTCACACAATGGCTGTCACTACAATGGAGAGCCCATATGGGGGGCATGCATGTTTTACAAACAGCCCTTGTTTTTATATTTATTCTTGATTTTTTACTGGAGCTGTTTAGATCCAGTGTTTACATTTATCCATATAAAGCATTTAATGACAAACTTCAATACATTTCAAAATCTGTGAAAAAGCCCCTTTAAACGTTTTAGTCATTTTGGTTTCATGAAATTTTCCTAAAAGCTGGGTTCACATGATGATATCAAATAATAATAAGAATTCCCTCTTCATATTCATTGGGAATAGAGGTGTGTGACTTTTTTTTAATGTCCATCTTGAATGATTGTTTGTACTTTGTACAATTTGGTTTGATAAACATTGAACTAAATTTTCATTTTCAAAAGTAGTACTAGTCTGTGACATTTCTATTCAATTAAAAAAGATTAAAACGAAGGGCGGTTGATAAAAGTTTGTCAATCAAACTGCCATTTCTTCATACCATTTGTTTATTAACGTGGAAACAATCAGTAACATTACCAGCATTCTGGATTGTTTCAGAAGGTCTCCAACCAAAATTATAATTCATACCATTTCTGAGATCCTATTTGACCTGAGCACAAACTGTGCTCTGCTGTGCACGAGTTCCTAATCGGAACCGGTTTAAACAATTCAGATTGGAAAATGCATTTCAGTCTTATCTTGCATTTAAGTAGACCCTCAGTTGCAGTGTGTTACACATATTAAGTTTGTTACTATTTTAGTTTTAAGAAGCTGATAATGTTGGATGCACATATATTGTTAAATGGAAAAAAAAGATATAGTAAGTTATTTACTAAGTTTTTTAGAAAGTTATTTTTTGTAAAAAATTGTTCATCAGTGCCTTCCCTAATAGATTGAAACAGAAGTGATTCTTGGGTAGTTAGTTACTTGGAATTGGAAATAAACAACCTAGAAATATTGTATTAAGGTTGTTATCTTAACTGCGTTGCCAGCAAACAGCTTCCAACATCCTCTTATATGTTAGTAAATATTATGCATTACCGTAAAAATGCAGTCATAGGTCTACCCGTTCATAAGTCGGGGGTATAAAAATGGTTTGAAAATGTGACATTTTGTGTATGTTCACTTCGTAAGTCGGGGAAAATCAGTGTCAATAAAATTGCGACCCCATCAAATTTATTTCTGATTTTGTGATGCAACTATATTGATTTACATGTTTATTATATTAAACAAACCCGAAACTATAGTAGTTAAAAATAGTTTTACCTTGCAATTTGATAATTAGTAATAATCCAACAACACACTGCGCCATTATTTACGATATATGTGTTTAGGCATTTTGTAAACACAAGCGTTGGCCATTGTAAGGAACTGTACACAAAGTTTGTAAATCGGAACTTATCGGTATTTCTTAGAAAATCATAGATAAATGTTTTTGTCGTTATATGTTTTTGTCGTTTTAATGCTAAGGCCGATTAATTACGGCAAATCGGAACTCAACTTGCGTAAAACACTTGCTAAATTAACCGTTAAACTCCACCTCCGTTCTCTGCAAAAGATTCGAAAGGCGGAGCTATGCATGTGCTATTATTTAATTGGACGATTGCCATTAATGAACAAACATACGATTGGAAGCCAATTTTTTCAGCGAGAAATTTGTCGCTTTATGGCTTTAGACAGGAAGCGGCTTTCCTTTGATGACGTCAAACTGTCAATTCACGCTGAGTGCAAATTTTACTTACTCTTTGTTTACAATTCCAGTAAAAAAAACACTTGCTAACATTAAACTTTGGTTTAAATTATCAAAATAGAGCAGATGTTTAGTTGACAAATATGATTTAATCAATTTGCGTCAGTTAAAATAAGACTTTTTGCTCTGTAAATTAAAGAGTTTTTGTGACAACAACAACTTTAACAACCATTACCGCGACGACGCGGGGATCGATCTACCTCGATTTTTATGCCCCCCTTCGAAGAGAGGGGGTAAATTGCTTTGCACATGTCGGTCGGTCTGTCGGTCCATCCACCAGGTGGTTTCCGGATGATAACTCAAGAACGCATGGGCCTAGGATCATGAAACTTCATAGGTACATTGATCATGACTTGCAAAAGACCCCTATTGATTTTGAGGTCACTAGGTCAAAGGTCAAGGTCATGGTGACCCGAAATAGTAAAATGGTTTTTGGATGATAACTTAAGAATGCATACGCGGCCAAAAGGGTGAACTCTGAACAATATAACTGAAGCAACTGGTCTGTAAATCCTAAATCTATAATTATCAGTTCAATGAAACATCATCATTTGGGAAAATTATGTGGATCAGTAAAAATATTATCAGAATATGAGATTTTTGGTATATTTTGTATATTAAATATTGTGTTAACGTTTAATTTTGTTGATTAATATACATATTAGCAGGACAGGGGAGGTAATACACTAATAATCTTTCTTATATACTGGGGAAACAAATGCAATAAGTTTAAATTTCATGTTTCATAAATAGAGGATATTTGTTCATGTCAGTGTGAGATCATTTGTTATTTTTTTCGTTGTCCCTTGACATATTTCTTTTATATTTTGCATACTTGTTTACCAACATCACCCCAACCTATATTCCCCCCCTTAACCTCACCCCCACCCATTTTTTTTAAACATCATATTATAAATAACCACACCCCACAGTATACCCCCTCTCACCCCCACTCCCCCCTACCCCACCATCCCCCCAATTTTTTTTTTTTAACATCCAATAAATTACCACACCCACATTATATCCCCCTACCCCCCCTACCCCCCCTACCCACCCCCCCGCAATTTTTTTTTTTAAACATCTAATAAACTACCACACCCCACATTATACCCCTCTCTCACCCCCCCACCCCCCCTACCCCCCCCCCCCACCGCCCCCAATTATTTTTTACCACAATCCACATTATACCCCCATCTCACCCCCACAACCCTTTTTTAAACACTAATAAATTACCACACCCACATTATACCCCCTCTCACTCACGCCTACCCCCCCCCCCAAAAATAATATATATATTTTTTTTAAACCATCATATAAATTACCACACCCCACATTATACCCCCTCTCACCCCCTACCCCCCCCCCACCCACCCCAAAAAAAAGCATTGTTTAAACATCTAATAAATTACCACAACCCACATTATACCCCCCTCTCATCCCCCCCTCCAAATCCCCTACCCCTCCAACCCCCCCCCCCAATTTTTTTTTTAAACATCTAATTAATAACCGCAACCCACATTATACCCCCCTCTCACTCCCCCCTACCCCCCTACTCCCCCACCCCCCGCCCAAATTTTTTTTTTTAAACATCCAATGAATTACCCCACCCCCACATTATAACCCCCTCTCACCCCCCTACCCCCCTACCCCCCCCCCAAACCCTCCCCCCAAATATTTTTTTTCAAACATCTAAAAAATTACCACACCCCACATTATACCCCCCTCTCACCCCCCCCCCCTTCCCCCCCCCCCCCTCAATTTTTTTTGTTTTTAAACATCGAATAAATTACCACACCCCACATTATACCCCCCTCTCACTCCCCCCTACCCTCCCATCCCCCCCCCTTTTTTAAACATCTAATAAATTACCACATACCACATTATACCCCCTCTCACCCCCCTACCCCCCCCCCCCCCCCCAAAAAAAAAATTTTTTTTTCCTTTTTTTATTTTTGAAAGATCGTCTAATAAATTATTGAATATGAACAATTTCCCCATGATGGCTTACGTTATACTGTCAAGCACTCTAATAGTCGAGCGCACTGTCCTCTGACAGCTCTTGTTAGGTCAAAAGGTCAAAGGTCAAGGTCACAGTGACTTGAAATAGTAAAATGGTTTCCGTATGATAACTCAAGAATGCTTACGCCTAGGATCATGAAACTTCATAGGTACATTGATCATGACTGGCAGATGACCCCTATTGATTTTCAGGTCAAAGGTCAAGGTCACAGTGACTCGAAAGAGTACAATATTTTCCATATGATATCTTACATTAGGTCAAAGGTCAAGGTCACAGTGACAAGAAACGTATTCACACAATGGCTGCCACTACAACTGACAGCCCATATGGGGGGCATGCATGTTTTACAAACAGCCCTTGTTTATATATTGTTTGTAATGTTGCGCAGTTGATTACAATCATGACCTCACATTTAAATCAGGCAAGAGTAGGCAACTCTCTGATGCATTTTGTTGAAAGTATGCCCATTTTTGACTAAGAAAACTAGTATTACTATAGTAAGCCCATGTTAAGCCAATGTTAAGAGTTTTTACAACAGTAATATTGATAGGATCAAACTCAGTTCATATTCTAATATTGACATGTAGGGCATTAACATTTTGTCTTAAAATCCGGAGTTTCTGGCAAAGTTCCTGCAACATCAATAGTATATCAAAGTTTCTTGCAAAGTTCCTGCAATGTCAATATTTTTAGTAAAAATTTCTTGCAAAGTGCCTGCAACACATATATTTTGAAAACTTTTCTTGCTAACTTCTTGCAAACTTTGCGGCTAGCCGCAAAGTTCTTGCAACTTTGTAGCAACTTTGCAGAAACTTTGCGGTTAGCCGCAAAGTCCTGCAAAGTTTTTGCAAACCTTCCAGCAAACAAAAAAGTTTGCAGCAAAGTTGCAGCAAACATTCTGTTTCTGTAAGGGGGGTTATTAAATACAGTAATTCTGATGTATTTCTTGCCATAAGCAGCATACCTGTCTTAATTTTGCACAAGTTGAAATTCTTTATGAATTTTTGTTCAAACAAGTTTGTTTTTTTAAAGCACCACTTACTTGTGAGTGAGTTTACATCCATTGAAGTTGAACTGTGAACCCCACAGTCAGTGATCAGCTGCACCCTGTGTGAGTTAAATTGGCAAAATGGATTCAGCTGGATTTCTTAATAACAAAATGAGTTGTTGTAACGAAACTTCATATATGAATAACTGGTTTCTAGAACTAGCTTTTCATTACATAATGGGTGGGGTTAAGGTAGTGTATCATTAATATGTATACTACATACTACTACATACATAGATATGCACCCTCAAAACTTCATTTGAGAAATCAGAAGTGGTTAAGGTCACTGTAACTAAAAAGCAACACATATTTTCTGCTCAAAAACTCAACAACAACTTGAGAGTTTGTATAAAAACTGCATGCATAAATGTCTTGTATCATGGAATTGCATATAAAGTGTATGGAGTCAGGTTAAATTTCACTGATAGTAGATATTGAATAATTGTTTGTACTCAACAAGTTGAACATGAAAAGAGCATTATTTATGAAACTTGATACCACAGATGTCTGTCACTGTAACTAAATATGGAAAAATGGTTTCAGCTTAATTATATAGAGAAGGAATTAAAATATTGTGATGCAAGCATTAAACATATTCCAAAACTTGATTAAGTTTGCATATGCACAAGCACATAGGGTCAAGGCCAAAGGTCAAGGTCACTGCAATTAAATGCAAAAAAAACACAGGCTAATCAGGGACGACACTTTACGCTTTTATGATATTTTTGTTTCAAGAAATTCTTTTCTTAGCAAAAATCAAGTTTTGGCGAAAGTGTTGTCCATGATTAGCCTGTGCGGACTGCACAGACTAATCTGGAATGACACTTTGCGCAGATGCATTAAACCCCCTTTTCACAGAGCATTGCCCAATGGTTGGTAAGAATAAAACAAAATACAATATTCTGTAAAAATGTTCACATTAAATGACTCTAACCTGTTATATCAAGGTTAGTCTTCCAATGAATTTATATTGAAATTATACCACTGTTCACTCACAGTCATGAGGATGAAGCTGGGAAACTTAGTTATATTGCAAAAATCACATATCTCATTAAACTTGTGTATTTTCTACCACATACCCGCTGAAAGTCATCGAAAAATACCAAATGCTTGTTGAGGATAAAAAAAATCATTCAACAGCCATTAAATTATTCATGCTTTGACAGTTTAGAAAAAACAGACTATGGTTTGAAGAGTTGAACAAAAGTTGAAATAAGAAAGAACTAGTTTGAGACCAGATATTAAATGCTTCATTTGATTAATCAAACCCCTGTTCAAGCGGTGGTGTTATTATTGTATTTTTGTCAAATTTTTATTTACTTTATTATTAAATATTTTATATTTACTTTCTTAGCCTTATTGTTTGCTCAAGCTTCAGGAATTTCTGTTAGCTCTTTAAATTAGTGGTCAATAGTTCGTAGAATTAGATCAATATTGATAACACAAAGGTTATAACTGACTTGTAACACATTTCAAAACCAAACAAGGTCATTTTGATGGAAATTTCTTTATTTTGTTTGACACCACTGTGGGAATTTGTTATGTCAATCACATTAAATAAAAAGAAAAATTATAGGTGAAAGGAAAATATGGGTACACAATTAAAAAAAAATGAATAATTAAAGAAAATAACTGTGGGAATTGCATGAGGAATCACAGGAAATGTCATTGCCATAAATTATTGATGACTGTATCTTGGTAAATGCAGACGGAAAGGTGAGGCTATACTTAATGTTGTTTGCCTCATATGATCAGAGTTGGATTCATCCAATGGAAGAAACATGGATTAATTTAGATGATGTAAGTATCTTTAAAGCTATGATCTGCCAGATTTGTTTTTTCGAAACTTTGGGAGTTGTTTTAATACCTGTTTCTTATTAGAATCATAATGTTTTAAATTGATTGCAATTTTCAAAATGTGATTTTATTCGCTCGGCTGTTTTCAGAGAAAACTCGAGATATTGTCATAGGGTTCAACCTACAATTTAGAAACTTTGTAGATGCACCTTGATGACTTCTACATGCCACACCCATTTTTGGGTCACTAGGTCAAAGGTCAAGGTCACTGAGACCTTTAAAATCAAAAAAATAATTCTTACAAGCATTCATTTATTCAAAACTGCACCCGCAGCCGAGAGTTTGCAACCGCTATACAGTGCTCTTGTTAATTAATTAAAATTAATCTAGGTTTTACTAAGATTGACTATTGACTTTCACTCACCCAAAGGGCTAATCACTAAACCTAGATAAGAAAAGGAGGCTTTTTACTGTACTATCTAATAAATGTTTTAATATTTAAAATTAAAGACGGTACATAATTCTCGTCACTCTAAGGAATGACATTTACAGGCCCGTAGCCAGGGTTTTGAAAAGGGGGGTGCGAATTTTAGCCATCGACGATTGTTATTGAGCAACTAAGTGGCGAAGGGAGTATGTGCGAGAGGGGATGTCCCCCTCCTGCAATCGGGGGCTTTGGAGTACCTCCCCCTAGAAAATTTTGAACATGAAACGTAAACTCCAGCATTCTGGTCACTTTTACACTGTATTTAGAGACTGAAGTTATAGAGCATTTTTATATGAAATTTCACTTTCATTGACCAAACTCAGTGACTGATCGACATGAATATGATATAACATACATGTATACCCCACCACGTTTTTCAATAACCACCTTTTTTGATCAGTCACGGATGTACATCATTTTATACGGTGTTTAACCCACACTAAAATGCGCACACACTTTGTTTACATATGCAACAACACATTCATAGAATACAAACTCAACAATAAGAACGGTATAAAATATCATTATTTATTGGAATCTTGATAAAATTGGTGTGTTTTACCATTCCAACATTCTTCCATTCATAAATCGAGCAAATTAAATGGAAATATTTGACAAAACAATTGTTTGTCTGCTACTATGGATGGAACCAGAGGCCTAGTATTGCTCTAAACGTGCTAATAGTGTATTGTACATACCTGATCATATGTTACAACGTATTAATTTCATTATAACAACTGTTTACGAGTAGGACATTCCTAGTGTCAAGTTTGAAATAATTAAAACATTGTGGAAAGTTATGTATGTGCAGCAGAACAGATGCCATTAAGTGTTGGTAAACTAAAAAAAAAGCTACATTGTTTTGTAGAAATGATTTGTTTTCTTGTCCCTCAACAAAAAAATTTATCCTGTCTTGAGCATAGCTGATATTTTTGTTGCAGGAAAACCCTTTAGGGGATCCGAAAATGGTTGTACGGGAAATATAACAAAAAGACAACACAGTCTGTCTAAAATGCTGTGCACAATGTGTAATTGTTATAAATCATGTTGTAATGCTAAGTTATTAACCAGTGACTCATTAGTCTTCGGCAATAGTCGAAGGGTGTCCTTTGATTTGAGTCATTTTCGGAAGCTGACATAACATTCCGTTATAAATAATCATCTAAAATGTATTTTCTTTGTTATAAGATTATTTATTCAAGTTAATTAAATTGTTTTTCAAGCCATTTATATAATTCTCGAAAAAGGTTATTGGACTGGGATTTCAGCCAACAATAAGTAGGCTTTATACTTATTTATAGATATTTTGAAACTAAATGATTGTTCGTAACTTTTGTAATCGTTATTAATGTCTGTTAAAGCTATAACTTTAATAAATATCATAACAAAATGATATCGATTTTATATGGATTAGAGTGTCAGGTTAATAATTTTGCATTATGCAGAAAACAAGTATCCATTTATAACAAAGATTCCAATTCCATTTTTCGGCGACCGGCTTCTTAGATCTCCTCAAATTTTGCTGTCAAAACTTCTGTTGATTTCCACAATTCTACGGTTACAAAGTAAAAATATAAATCACGCGCTATCTTGGAAATGACTTAATCGAGAAATTAATTATATGACCTGTCGGTTGCATATTGAATACAACATTATTTTAACGCTTAAATACGAAGACTTACTGGGATCCTGGAAAAAATAAATAACCATTTTTGCCTCAAATAAAGTTGGGTGCAACGTATTGTACATTTTTTTTACTCGGCACAAAAGATTGGGTGCGAACGCACCCAACGCACCCCCCCTGGCTTTGGGTATGATTTATCAATGAAAAGTTCAAGATGTTGAGGAAACTGCATGTAAGATAATTAATGGTAATTGTTAACTAATTTATGCTTTGAACGCATTTTTAATGATCGATGTTCGTGATGACAATTTTACTGCATGATTGTCTTTTTTTTTGCAACAAAAAGGTGAAGATCACACAAAAAATCTAGTAGAAATCCATCAGATTGAGAGAAAAAACAAATTGTTAATTGACATGATTTATAAATGCTGTTGTTTTTATTGTACAAAATACAATGAAAGCAAGGAACACATCTTTATGTGATGATATATTTTCTAAAAAATGCGACAATTAATATCAAGATGATTGTAGAAGATAGTATTCTTGAAAGAAATCGTTCAGAAATACGCTTGTGCTGCACAATACATTTTACATGTAAGTAATGAAAATGGATTGGCTTCCTATTTCGTAACACATACTAGAAATTTAACGTAAGATAATTATTGTATACCAATTGTTATCCCTTAATATAAAACACATCTGAAGTATCTTTTTGCTGTCTACATGACATATAGTTAAATTATGTGCATATGTTTTGTCCGACACACTTATGTCCAGTCTATTCATGAGTATCTTTTGAGCATTGAGATGTTGTTGCTGATAACATGACATATAGCCATACATGCCATACTTCTTGGATTGTCCGGGATGTCCCGGAAATGAAGAACGTGTCCCACAGTCCCGGAAATCTGTCAAATGTCCCGGATTTTACAAAATCCATGTATACATGTACCTTATCTTAGGCTCAACTGCGACGAATCTGCGTTCCCACTTATCCACAGCCTCTTAATGGCAATGCCTACTCGAATAGGTGACTACGCTACATGTCAAAATCGTTCAATTAACAGGAGTCCTGTTATGATGTTGATTGTCTCACGTTAGCAGTCCAACAGAAAAGGCGGCATTGTTTAATGTGGTTGTTAATTGGCTTTAATATGCTACGTTATAATTTCCCTCTGCGTAAGGGCAAAGGAGTTGTTAATTAACACATCTGAAGATTCGTGCGGTTGTGAATTAGTCATGCATGAATAACCCCGTGTCAATATCAATCTATAGTTTCAGTGGCTTTGTTATACTTAGCACACTAATCAGTCCGTATTGTGTACTCCTCCACAATAAAATCGTGGACAGTTACTTCGGAGACTTTTGATGAAAACATTAATGTTGTCCTCGTGGAAATTGTGCATTTCATGCATTCATGCATAATTCAATTATATCGAAACATTTATTTTTACAGGAGATTAAATTAAAAAACAACATACAAACAATGTGTATCTTTATCGTCTTTAAGATAATTAATTACTGAAACAATTTCTGTAACGTATACTAATTGAACAAAATGCGAATCGACTATTTGGCGGATGTATTATACAATTTTACATTGCTAGGTGCACCTGCCACTTACATCACTTCAACAAGATGGCGGACTTTAAAGAAAATAAATTGTGACGCGGCAAACATGGCAAATAAAGATTGAATTAACGATTGAGATCATACACTTAGAAAAGATTAATGAAATGCCTGTGATAATCAATGATGCATAAAATCGTTTTAGATACTAACAACATATTTATAAGTAATGTACTCAATTTACGATGTGAAAAAATAATGCGTACCAAAAATGCATATGTCTAAATATATTTCGCTATATGTATACATGTCCCGGAAAATCGGCAAATATCCCGGAAAATTGAGCTCAATGTCCTGGAATCGGTCTGAAAATTTATGGCATGTATGCATATATAAAACTAAATTAAGTGCATACGTTGTTGCATTCGGACACAAACGTTTTGCAAATTAAGACAATGTGTCTTGAGTAAGTTTCAGGGTGTAAGTTTAAGGTCAAGGTCACGCAAGAAGTTAATTTGTATCTGTGCCATCATTTGAATATCTCATTGGGAATTCTAAAATAACTTCTTAGTATTGAAACACAGTTAACCCTTCGCTCCATAAGAAGCAAAGTAAAAATGGTTTTTGCAACCAGCATAAAACCAACTGTGAGTAACTAAGGATTGGAAATGAAGCCTTGAAAACTTGAATTTAATAAGAAAGGTTTTTAATTTAATTTAGCTCTGTAAGGAACTACACATGTATCAAAATACGTATCTAAGTGGAAAAGGGTTTTAAAAAATCAACATCAGATAATGTGTTGCGTGCAAGAACCAGCCTTTTATGGTCAAGGTGAATGTCACACATGGAGATTAACTGTCAAATTGTTATTGAACAGAACTTCTGTAGGTAAAGAGGGAATTAAGTTCAATTGTGGAAACCTTAAAAGTTTTGTTGCAAATACAAAAGCTATGCTTATTTGAAATTTTACATGTTTATTTTAACAGCAAGAGGTGTTATTTACACACCTTTTTTTATTTGCCAAACAGATAATTGTTTACTTTTTGAGACAAGAAAATAGTTTTCAATCAGTAAGATAAGAAATTCACATGATGATAGATACAGTGACATTTAATTAAAAAAACAAACTTTTGAGTTGCATGATGAGGTTAAGTGACAGTTTAAAGTTGGCATAATCTGTGTTAAAATACATTGGAATTCTTGCCATTTGGCTGACATTTTTTTATGTTTGCTGATATGTTTAACATGTGATTGTGTAGCATTAAGTTCAAGTTCAAATTTGATTTCAACTTTGAATATTTGCTGACCAAGTACAGACATTGCTTAAATGTATTTAAATTTAAACTTGACGTCTGAGGACAACTTTAAAGAGTGTTCATGCTCAAGTCATTAATTAAGAACCTGCATGTACTTTATTGATCTATATTTTGTATACAATGCAATCAACATTTTAGTTTGCATAAATAATGCTTTAATTGATAGCCTGCCAAGAATCTGCCTCTTGAGTCTGTTGTTATAGGCTGACCCTGCATTTCTTCAATTACAATGTATCAGATTGTCGTTTAGTTTACTCAACTATAATTTAGTCTTAGATCAAGATAAAGTTGAAATGTGGAATATTGTAACCTATTTTATACCTTTGATAATTGATTCTTGTGAGTCATAAAATATAACGTGGAATGACGCAAATTGTTCACTCGTTAAAAGATGTCATTTAATTTTAGTGTCACATTTCATGGATTAAAAAATTTCTATGAAGTTATTATCATATTTTGTGCGGATTTGATTTTTGCAATGTGTCAAATACATTCAAATAAGAGGTCTTTTATGGAACAGGTGCTCATCTTTTTCAAAATTGACTGTTCAATAGCATCATTGTTTTGTAGCATGGCATTATTGTTATTGATTATACAAACAATTCAAAGACAAAAATGCAACCCATTGTTTTGTTCCAGCAACTGTACAAGTGTTGTATCTATCTAGTTAAATATTAAACATACTTTTCAATTAGGAAATGAAAGGGATTACCATTTTCAGTGTACACGTCAGCCGGAGAATTAATGGCATAAGTCTATGGAAAGAGCTGAAAGGGATCATGTACAACTTAATATATAGTTACGTGTTTGTGCTCTTTGCACGATCTAACTGAAATATTCTGTCTTATCGGTAATTGTAATGGCATGGATAGGAAACAATTCATTGATTGATGCTAATTGATTGCCTGGATCAGTTTTGAAGCTGTGCAGTGTGTTTGGATTAATCGTGTGCAGCAAATTTTATAAGATGAAATTATACGCGTGCTGATTTTAACAGTACTTGATTTTGTGTACAAAAGAATTTTAAGTGAACTACAATGTCTTAAGAAATGTTGTGGTTGAGTATAAATAATCTGATGTTTGAATAAAGGTGTTTTGGAACGCTAGTTGTTTGGAACGATGATGGAGGGCATACCCATTTGTGATGAAATGGAAGAAAGTGACATACCAGACGTTGCAGAAAAGTCACATGAGTCCACACCGCTGCAGACCATTCCGTCATCGTCTAACCATCATCATGATGTAAAGCAAAACTGTATTATTTTTGTGCAATTATTTTTTATTATGTACACTAGAAGATTATTAGATTAGTAAGTTTAGACCTATTTATGTTGCTGAGTTAATTCCATCAAAGCCTAAAACCAGTTGAAACCTTTTTGAGTCTGTTTCCAGGGTAGAACCAGTTCTTGTTGTATTTTGGGGGAGATCTTAAGATTGGTGTGGATTGACCCATGACATCCAATTTGCTAGGCAGAACCACATCCATATGCCAAGATTATTGTTTTTCATATGTCTGGAAGAGTGCAGAAAAAACAGTTTTGAACACTCAATTAGATGTTACTGAGCAACTTAAACAGGCTATAAATTATTAATTTAAAGTTTTTAATTTGAAGTTTATGAATTGGTTCTCCAGCATAATAAAATTTGACTTAGAGCCATGAAATTGGCCTAAATTAAGAGCCATGAATTGTAGCCGCCATAAAGAGCCATGAGCTATCATCTTTTACATAGAGAGCCTCACGCTATTGTCCAGCATGATGAGAAATAAGCTTTAAAAGCCATTAGCTATGGTGTATCATAAAAGGCCATGATCTGTAGCTTATATTAAAGAGCCATTACCTATGGCATATTGTTAAATGCCATAAGCTATGTTCTATCATTAAGAGCCATGACCTTTGACCTATCATAAAGAACTACAGTCAAAACTGACCTAACGGTCGCCTGAGAATTAACGGTCACCTGCAGACAACGTTCAGTCAGGAATCCCCCCAATGAAATCACTCTATATTACACTTGAGACTAACGGTCACCTGTCACTAACCGCCAACGACCGCTATATTCTACTTCGAAATTCATGTTTGAACTGAAAACAACGGTCACCCGACAGTCGTTTTTAAGTCGCGAAAATTAAAAACACGGCGCATCGTTTGTCCCTCTAGTTTGCGGGTAAAGCAACTGAAAGCGGTATTTGCCTTTGATAGTTCTATGACCTAAAGTCATGTTTGAACGAAAAAACAACGGTCACGCGTCAGTCGTTTCGAGTCACGAAAATTAAGAACAAAAACGAAACAGGTGCATGTAAAATTAAGAATGTGTATAAGTAGCAATTATCGGCTGCATTTATAATGACAAAGCATGAATAAATCTTTATAGCTGATAAGGTGTTAAAAACAACACTAAGCTGGCGAGTATTGTTATAAGAAGGCGATAAAAGGATTAGTGATATTCTCTTTAGGAAATATATACACCGAATTGCAACTTTTATTACAAACTATATATTTTTAACAAGATTTTGGCGTCTATTTCTGGAATTAGAACGATACGGTTATAACGTTATGTCAGTTTATGTCAGCGAATCCGCTTTTATAATTGTTCGAACATGACGTGAATGACACGTTACAATCTTTCTTTAAAAATACATCTCAATGAATGTTATACGAACTGTTGAATTTACTGGATGAACGTACTATTGCTTTATGACAGCGAATCCGCTTGTTAGACTTGTTCGGTCGTGACGTTAATGGCATGTGACAAGCTTTATTTACCAATGAACCAGATGAATGAGTGAACAATTATACTAGCATTGATAAAGTCATTGATTTAGCTACTGGACCATAATTTGCTGCTTCCAATTTGTATTAAGATTAATTAAGTTCTGTCTCTCTGTTTCAGAATTAAGTCAGCAAACTGCATTTTATTGTTTTGTGTTCTGCATTGCTAATCTTGTAAGTAATAGTGTTATATTGCTTGGAAATATTGGTCTTTTGCAGACCTATCTGAATTCCAATTGGGCAACATATATTGTAAGAGGTTGTTTTTTTTAACATCGAGCAGGAACAGAAAATCTTATATCAGTTGTCTTGAATGCTCATTTTTTTTGGTAAAATACAGCATATATTTAAAATGTGTGGAAAAAAAATATGAAAAAAACACTTCTTATTCACCTTGAATTAACTTCTAAACAAAGAACTAAGAAATGTGAATTTTATTGTGAAGATTTATCATAGAATTAAAATTTTGGCATTGATTATATGTAATACACAGATGGATATAAATCATTTGGTAAGGTGCTTTTTATTAAGTTATTTTTTATGCCTCCGAAGGAAGGCTTATAGTGATGGCACTGTCTGTCCATCCGTTTGTCTGTCCGTCACACTTTGCGTTTAGGTTTCGAAAAATGCTCATAACTTATTTATGGCTTCAGATGTAACCTTCATATTTGGTATGCATGTGTATTTGGAAAAGGCCTTTCCATACGCACACAAGTTTTGACTTCTGTGACCTTGACCTTGAACTTAGGGTCAGCGTTTAGCTTTACAAATCTGCGTTAAGGTTTCAAAAATTACTCATAACTTCTATCAAAGCGTTTATCAGGGGCATATGTCATCCTATGGAGACAGCTCTTGTTTGTGTCCTAAAATTCACTTGAAAAATGAAAAATATTCAAAAATTTCAGGTGTCTGAAAATTAAGAGACAAAAATAAAGGTGTCCAAAAATAATTAAATTGAAATAAATGTAGTAAATCAATGCACACCAATTTTTTCTTGTGATTAAATTTTCTTTTTCTTCTTGAAAAATAAATGAATAAAACATCACAGCTTTGTTAATTCTTCCCAAAAAGTAAAAACAGAAATCATACTTCTTCCTTAAATGGACGACACTGTTTCAAATATTGTTGGGTGAATCCATTACTTTCTACCATGGTATGCATGGTTATTTACCCAATTACGCAATGTAATGGTCCATTGCCCTCAGGCATGCATTGGTCAGGTTTTATAACCTGTAATCCGGTTGTAAAAATTCATGATCAAAGTGTCACAAGATAAGGGAAAACAGGGCTGCAGTCTGTAGAATAGATAAATATAGATCAATAAACTGTCAAAAATTTTATAAGAGACATTAATTATGGACGAAAACCTGTATGTCCGAAAAATAAGAGTCACGAAAAATAATTATTTTGGCTTAAAAAGAGGGTGTCCGAAAACTAAGTGTCCAAAAACTTTCTACTGCTTGTTTGTTGCTTATACTATTTTAATAATTTGCTTTATTTCCTGTGTGTATTTTCCTGAATAAAGTTCAATTATGTCTTCCAGTTTGATTGTTTTCAGATTATAGCAATGATTTATAATATACTTAGCTATCTTTTAAAGAAATGTATTAAACGGAAAGTATATTTTGATAATTTGCTGAAGACAAAGAAAGTTCTGGTTTAAATGGCATGGTTGGTTGAGGGACACCAAACATAATATTATTTTCATGTAAAGCCTAAGGGCGCAATTCATTTATGTTTTTCTTTCAAGAGCATGGTTCAAAGTTCATACTTAATTCAAAGGCAGACATTGTTCTTACTTACGTCATTATAACATGACAGATATTGTGCTTACATACGTCATAGGGCCAACATTTTTTTATAAATTGGTTTACGGGATTTTTTTAGAAAAATAGGGTCGGGGGGTCAAAATAAAAATAAAAATAGAGGATATTTGTTGGATTCGGTGGATTATCGATTTTAATTCACGAGTGATCATAGAAAATAATATTTTCACGAGTGGCGCAGCCACGAGTGAAAATATATGTTTTTTATGATCACGAGTGCATTAAAATCGATATTCCATCGAATCCAACAATTTTTTTTTTTATTTTATGCCTTTTTTAACAGTTTATATACATTGTTAAAGAGTTTAACTAAAGAATTTCGCTGGGATAATGACGTCATTTCGTCAAAGAAATGACGTCATTTCACAGTAAACAGTGAAAATTATCGATAATTTTCACTGATAATTTTCATTGTTTGAACAGTGAAATTATCAGTTTTAATTCACTGATATTTCCCTATAAACCACGGGAAAGCATAAAATAAAAGAACAAAAACCACAGAGTTGACAAAAAAAATAAAAATAAAAGTTTAAACTTGTCGATTTATTTATATTTTTATAAACCAACTTTTTATGTTACTTTTGTAATATATATCTTATTTGTAATATATAGAGGATATTTGTTGGATTGGTGGATTATCGATTTTTATTCACGAGTGATCATAGAAAATAATATTTTCACGAGTGGCGCAGCCACGAGTGGTGAAAATATATTATTTCTATGATCACGAGTGAATAAAAATCGATAATCCACCGAATCCAACAAATTTTCTTTTTATTTCGTGCCTTTTTTCACAGTTTATACATTGTTAAAGAGTTTAACTAAAGAATTTCGCTGGGATAATGACGTCATTTCGTCAAAAAAATGACGTCATTTCAGAGTAAACAGTGAAAATTATCGATAATTTCCACTGATAATTTTCATTGTTTGAAACAGTGAAATTATCAGTTTTAATCCACTGATATTCCTCCATAAACCACCGGAAAGCATTAAATAAATATCTTATTAATGATAACAGTTAGTCATTAGAAGCAATAGAAACAGTGTTATTTATATAAATGCTTTTTTCAATAACATTTCTTTTTAATCTTAATTTTTGTTGAATGTTCTCATTATTTGCTATTGTAAGAATAAAAAATTGACAGGTGTAAAGAAATATTTTTCAAAAAAGACAAAACCATAGACGTACTGCATTCATTTTATTATTAATACCAGACCAAAATGTACGAAAACAGACGAACCCGAAATCCTTTAAGACACCGAACCTGTGTCCCCTTTTCTACGAATGCGTTTTTGACGAGAACTATCTCATCTCCGTCGACAAACATCTCAGCCACAACATCCGCCACCGACATGGATAATGTAATATTCATAATGTGTGACTTAACCTTATCATTCTCAATAATTTCTTTCTTAAAATAATTCCGTTGACGCTGGTCATTGTTATTGTCGTCAACGAACACTTTAGAGCACGCCATTTTGCATGCCTAAATGAAGCTTTTACGTAAACACGAATACGATTGATTTATTCTATTTTAAACAGCCAATAAAATGTACTGATAGTAATATTATATAAAATCGGATGCGATAAAACGCTTGTGAATATAAATTTTGATTGTTGTCTTCGAAAGTTTTATTTTTTCACGCGGGACTAAAACACTGTCGGCGGACGTTATGAAAATAAAATTGGAGAACGATACTTTTATTTTTATTACATTTTGACATAAAATACGGTCGGCGCTCCCGTAAACCAATTTATAAAAAAATGTTGGCCTAGAATTAACTTGACACGATGGATGGTGATAGATTTATTAGCGTATAAATAATTAATGGACTTATCAAATACTTTGACTGAGTAATTTATGTGCAGATAAAATAATGCCTTGTATTGTGTTGCTTGTGTATCGATACAAACTGTTAAATGGCACCCTTTAGATGCTTTACAACAATGGATTTTCCTTGTTGGTAATTATAATTGCATGGATAGAAGAACAATATTAGATGGATACTAAGTCATTCCAAGGACAGGTTTCAAGTTGTGCAGTTCGTTTGGAGTAATAATACTTGGTTACTCAGGAACAAAGTGAATTTGAAGTACATGTAGTAGTCCTTGCACATGTTGAAGATATGTAGGGTACATTTTATCTGATAACATTGAACACCTACTAATTTTGAATGTACTAGATATGAAAATTGGTTATTTACTACAATGTCATATGAATGTTTGCAGTTGTGCTTAAATAATCGTATTTGCAAATAGCAGTGTTTTGGAACAAATGATGGAAAGCAATTTATCAGTGGAGGATTGTGATGAAATGGCAGATTGTGATGGAGCAGACATTACAGAAAAATCACAAATGATCAGACCATTCCAGGACATTCCGTCGTCTTCTAATGAAGTACATGTAGAGCAAAACTTTTTTTTTGGAACTTGTTTTTTTTTGTTCGACAATAGATGATAATTGTGTAACCCTTTACCACTTAGATATGTTTTTTGACGCATTTGTAGTACCTCAGAAAGTTAAATTTAATGAAAGACCTTTTTTACTGGATTTAAGTTTTAAAGGCTTCATTTCCAACCCTTATAGATACTGAGGAGCAGCAAACAGCATGAAACCTGAACAGACTGGGAGTTACTCGCAGGCTGTTCTGGTTTTATGCTGGTTGCAAAAGCCATTTTCACTTTGCTTCTGAGTGGGAAAGGGTTAATACATGTCTGGAAGGGTACATAACTATCAAGAAGATGTTAACAAGCAAATGAAGCAGACCATAACAGTTGAAGTTTTTATTTTGTTTTTTAAGTTGGACCTAAGTTGGATTTGATTAAGAGCTATGTTGTATGCTTATCATAAGTACCTAATCTTATAATTTGCTTCAAATGTGTAAACATGTTTAATTACAATGTCTTATTGTAAAATAAGTGCTTACAAAAAGCCGTCAGCATCTTTGAAAATAATAGTTAACTGAGCTATTTTGTGCAGACATTGTTTGCATATGCCTTTGTAGATATGGATTTCCTGTACATGGCAACATTTGTTGGATGTTGCTTCTTTAGAAAAAAATAACAACCTAGATTTTATATAATTTCTTTTATAACATTAAATAAAATTAAATAGCCCTATGATTTATCAGCCTCTTAGTCTTGAAAATAATTGTTTGAAATGCCTTGCTTCATGATGCATAAACAATAGGATTTAGACATTCCGTCGTCTTCTAATGATGTAAAGCAAAACTTTGTTTTTTTGTAACTTGATGTTTTTGTCTGTTTGACAATAGAAGATAAATATTTAATACATGTCTGGAGGAGTACATGACACTCAAGAAGATGTTTATGAGCAAATGAAGCAGGCCAGCAGTTGAAGTTTTTACCGTAAAACGCTGTGTATAACGCGCATTTATGTATAACGCGCATCTACTTTTTGAAGCAAAAAAATCGGGAAAAAAAGTTTTTGAAGCAAAAAAAAAATTAAGGCAAAATTTTCGAACTGTAGGTTAACTGAAAATCGTTTAATTTATATTGCCGATCTCACTTGTTATTTTATTTTTCAATAATTAATTATCTTAAAGACGGTAACGATAAAGATACAACTTGTTTTAGTGTTTCTTTTTTAATTATAATATTACACGTAAATGTTTCGATTTAAATTAATTATGCATGAAATGCACAATTTCCACGAGGATACCATCGAGTCTCCGAAGTAACTGTCTACGATTTTATCGTGGAAGAGTACACATTGCAGACCGATTAGTGTGCTTGGTATAACTAAGACACTGAAATTTTGTATTGGTATTGGCAGGGGGTTATTCACAAATGACTTATTCAAAACCGCGCATTCAATTTACATTTCCCATCTCACATGTTTTTTTCTAGCGTCTATAATTGACAGGAGACTATAACGACTCAAATTTATCAACACCATTACTGACATATCCGGGGTTAAACAAACAATGGAGGTGTGAAGTCGTTTGCAGGTTCGCATGTTTTGATAATAGCCCAGCTACACAAAACTTGACATATGACGCAAATTGCTTGATAATCACAACCCCAATCTTAACAAGACGTATGAAAACGTGTAAACAAACACAACATCAATTTTATAAACACATTTGAAAAGCAAGAAAAATAATAATAAATATATTGTGAAAGACCTTGCCGACATGCTATTGTAAATTGACGAGTGCCCCCCAAATAAATTGTGTAACCCTAGTACAGTAGGGTATAATATTGTGGGAAAAAACAATAACGTTTAAATAAAAATGGCTTCCTTGTTTTTCATTTTCTTCTTCAAATTTATTTGATTTCAATGCTCTGTATGTACCTGAAAAAGATAGAAAATATTAATGTTAACTTTATAACGTTTGTCCATCTATATTCAGATCGTAAATATAACACAATTATTAACATAGTTACAGTTAAAACAACGGGGAACAGAATGACGCGAGTTACCGTAACTGGGTAACTGACAGGGAAAAAATGTCTTGGCATGGCGGTAGTTGTGCATAACGCGCATCAAGTTTTTAATATTAAATTTGGGGGTAAAAATGTGCGCCTTATACACAACGTTTTACGGTATTTTGTTTTTTAAGTTGGACATAAGTTGGATTTGATTAAGAGCCATTGTGTATGCCTATCATAAGTACCTAATTTTTCGTTGCTTTAAATGCGTTCAATTTTTAAATTTAAATGTCTTATTAATAAAAAGTCATCAGCATCTTTGAAAAGAATAGTGAACTGAGATATTTTTACAGACATTTTTTGAAGAGGCCTTTTGTTGATATGGATTGCCTATACATGGGAACATTTGTTGGATGTTGCTTTTTTAGAAAAACGAAACAAAAAAACAACAACCTTGATGTCATATAATTTCTTTTATAACTTTAAATAACCTTAAATAGCCCTATGGTTTATCAGCCGCCTAGTCTTGAAAATAATTGTTTGAAATGCCTTGCTCCATGATGCATAAACAATTTAATTTAGATTACCTAAATATTTAAAAAAAAAATGAAAAAAACAACAACAATAAACAAAGAATTTTTATAATAAACTTGGATCGCTGAACTCATTGAAAAATCTTTATTTGAGTTGTGTTCTGAGAAAACTGGGCATAATGCATATGCAGTGCACACAGGCTTATCAGGGACAACACTTTCCGCCTAAACTTGATTTTCGGTAAGGAGGGGCTTCCTTGAAACTAAAAGTACCATAAAAGCGGAAAGTGTTGTCCCTGATTAGCCTATGCGGACTGCACAGGCTAATCTGGGACAACACTTTACGCACATGCATTAAGCCCAGTTTTCTCAGAACGCGACTAATTTTCTACCAACTTGAGCACGTGTATTACTGATACATGATCGGTGCATGATCACATGGCATGATACATGATTGGTGCATGATCACATAGCAAGCCATGTTTACTTCTGATGACATGGTGTAACCTGCTCCAAAATGGTGATAATGAATTTGATAAGGGGAACATGTGAGGCAGTTGTTGGTTTATTAATGAGCTGTTACAATAATAGTCCCTGATTAGATTTAATGCCACTTAGGCTCAAAAGAGGAAGGTCTTTTATCAACTGTATTCTAGGAGATAACCTGAAATTGCTAGTTGCCATTTGAAAATAATGCCATATTCACCATAAATACTATATAATGTTTTGAATTTTCTGACACAAATATACCCACATTACCCTACTATTATTTCCATGTGTTTTTGTAGTAAATTGGCTTCAAACGGCATCTTCTGAAGCAGAATGTTTTATTGTTTGTCAATTGCACGGTGGTGAAATACTTGGGTCTTAAAGTGCTCAGTTTGCTTTGTTATTCAATTTAAGTAGGAACCTCTCGATTTTTCAAGTGTTACACTTGGACCTGAGTGATGTTTGCTTTGTTATTTATTTTAAACAGCCAGCACTTAGATTTTTGAAGTGTTACACACAATGCTTTTAAGATGATGTACAGAGTTACTGTTACAGTTTACTTAGTGATGAACACTTCGACTGGAGTGCTGGTCGCTTTGTCATTGATGTCAAGAAGGCAGCACTCAATTTTTCAAGTGATGTATAAAATATTAATCTTTTTAAAATGTTGCAAAAAAATTGCTTTCAAATATTTTGATAAAAAAGTATGCTATTAAAAGCTGATAAATGTACTTCAAATGTACAGTGTACATTTTCTTTACATGTAAGAAAGATTGAACTTTAAGTGGATCTAATTGTACGCAAATAGCACACCAAAACTGATAAGACGTGTTAACAGCTATCAAGTTGATAGTTACAAAAGTACAATGTATGTTATCTTGTTGTTTTGAAGACAAACCTAAACATTAATCAAGTTGATAGTTACAAAAGTATGTTATCTTGTTGTTTTGAAGACAAACGTAAACATTTAATGATTATTTTCTTAATGTCTTACAATATGCCTAGATTATGTGATGACATGGGCAAAATTGTAGTCGTCCTTGACGTGACGCCTGACTGCGGGTTGAAGCCAACAAAGTTGCAGATTTGCTCTTTTTGCCTAAAACTGTAATATTTCAAAGTTTGCAAGTGGTGGGTGGCAAACTGTTGCCTCTGATAAACAAATTAATCCATTTATGCTTGCAGTGGACTCTCCCATCCTTCTAAATTGGATCAATTTAATCCATTTATGCTTATTGGACTCTCCCATCCTTCTAAATTGGATCAATTTATATCCAAAATAAGGGATGTCTAGTATATTAATTTCTATAATTAGAATATTTTTTACAAAAATCCCTTCAAGAAAACAGCGCAGACACTGATGAGACGCCGCATCATGTGGCGTCTCATCAGGGTCTACGCTGTTTGCCAAGGCATTTTTTCTAGCTGCTGTCAAACCTTGATTTTGCAAAATTTCTAATAGCTGCTTAACAAGATGGGCATGTTCTTCATATATTGTATATTTAAATGTTTTGCATAAAAACATGCTATAATGTAAATTTGGACAAAGCCATCAATCAATTCATTAAATGCTATTTTACTGGTTGTATTAATTTATTCTGGTTAATTATTATGTAAATCAGACGACAAATGCATATGTAAATGCTTCATGAATATTGATTTTACTTCAAAACTTGATTTTAAATTTTAAAAAATAAATGGTCAAAAAATGAAACCGTGTCCATGCTTTCATGAAAACCCTTTAAATATGCAGTTTATGATAAAAAATAGGATCACTGATTAAGAAAAATTATTGGATAAGTGCTTATTAAACTGAAAGTAAAGACATATTAGTACAACATTACATTCAGAACGTTAACCCATTTATGCCAAGTGGACTTTCCCATCATTCTAAATTGGATCAATTTATTTCCATAATTATGGATGTCTAGTATAGTTATTTCTATATTTAGAATATTTCTTACAGAAATTCCTTTAAACAAACAGCGCAAACCCTGATGAGACGCCGCATCATGCCAAGGCCTTTTTTCTAGATGCTAGGCATAAATGGGTTAAATGCACAGTTTTGTTAGAGAAAATCCCAAAAATGATGTCCGAACCATTGTTAAGTTTGATGTCTTATTTCAAAGTCAAATAGTTCAGTGTTTTTAAGTAGCATTATATTTGTTTTAAGTGATCTTGTACATCAGCTTATAATCGCAATAAATAGCATTTTTGGGGATAAGATTATTGCATAATATTATTAATTATCGATGAAATATGATTAACCCTTTAAGCGCTGGAACCGAATTTTAAAGGCCTTTGCAAACAGTTTGGATCCAGATGAGACGCCACAGACCAATCCAATTTAACACACAGGTAACCAATCCAATTTAACGCACAGGTAACCAATCCAATTTAACACACAGGTAACCAATCCAATTTAACGCACAGGTAACCAATCCAATTTAACGCACAGGTAACCAATCCAATTTAAGGCACAGGTAACCAATCCAATTTAACGCACAGGTAACCAATCCAATTTAACACACAGGTAACCAATCCAATTTAACACACAGGTAACCAATCCAATTTAACGCACAGGTAACCAATCCAATTTAACGCACAGGTAACCAATCCAATTTAACACACAGCAGGCATTTCCCCAGGCGGTTTTAGCACAGCGGGCCCGCTGTGCCTGAACTTCGAAATCCATTTTGCCGCGGCGCTTGATTTTCCGATCATGTCGCCGCGACGCTTGTGAATTTGTCAAGCCCTTGCAAGCCGTGATCCATATATTTTGATAAGACGCAAGCACGATTTACGGGTCGTGTATAGGGGTCAGTTATGGTGTCTGTCCACTTAAAATGGTCAAAAAAGATCCATTATAAACCGGTATACGCGGCGTAAGAGTAATTAAAGGTATGCTCAATTTTGTGTTGTTTTATTTTAATTGCATGCAAATATTTCAGCGATGTTTAAAAAAAAACACTATTGCTTGTTTCGGTAGTGCGTTATTGAAGAACAGAACATAACATGCGTTTTATTATAACTTGCACAATCTACATCGTCAGTCTAACAAAACAATCAAGGCATGAGTAAGAATATTCATGTCACATTAATCGTATATTTTCAGTAAAATAAAGTATATATTTCAGCGTAATTGAAGTTGTATTTTTAATTAATTGGAGTAAAACCCCTCATTTGATTGCTACCGCCAACTAATAATGTGTTCACAGCATTTTATAAAAATTTAAAGAACCTTCATTAAATGCATTAACAGCCTATAGTCAGAGCACGCTATAAACCCGCAACAAAGTTTTCTTTAGCTTTTGGGCATGACAGAATGATACGATTTTAGAAACGACCAAGGCCTGTATCTGGGAAATCTGCAATTATCTATTTCTTCGTTAGTGCTACTAATGAATCGTCGCTGTCAAAAAGTGCATTAAATACAAGTGAAAGTTTCCAGGACGTTGTTAGTGATCCTGAAACCTCCGACCCACCTACCAAGCGACTCAAACAGCGAGCCATTGGGTTCGAAAGTAGTTGGAAGCAAGATTTTACATGTTTAACAAAAGTTGAAGGAAGTAAGTACATCTTTACTTTACTTAATATTTTGTATAAGTATGTAGTAAAAGCAAAACAAAATGAAATCGCAAGTGAATAATAATTTAAAATTGTCGCTCAAACGGTTTATAAGACAGATATTGTGTTGCATCAAAGATTAGACACTACAGATAATAAATTTTCAATATGAAAGCATGTCTTAATGTAACTTTATGAACATATAATAGACTATGAAATGAAACAGTTGTTTGAAAAAATAATCCAATCTTTTGTAGGTATGATGTGCTCTTTGTGCATACGTCACATGTGCAGACCAGTGCTTTCAGCAGTCGGTACTGCTCCGTCGGTACTTAACTAGACTGTCAAGAATACATAAACAAACGAAAAATGCTTAAATATCTCTATAATTTCAGAATTATTTTACAAATTATGCGTATTGCAGTTTGCAAGAGGGCTTCAGCAAAATGAAAACGGTAAAAAAATGAAAATCGTGTTCGCCGAAAGTCTGCTGTCCACCATGCTCTTGTGATGGTCAGCATTGAAGGACCAGACAATTAGGAAGTGGACTTCGGAAGAATGATGGATGCTTAGCACCTGGATAAAGCCTCGAAGAATAGTTTTTGGAAGTTAAATTATTATATCTGTACACTTGTGGTAAAATATGAAACTGTATAAGCGTTTTAATGCCTGCTTTTATTTTTCTTGTTATTTCATAGTATAAAATATGACTTGAATGAAATAAATTTAGGAAAAAATTATACACATTTAGATAAATTGTAGTTTTTTAAATAGCTTCAAAGTATTGTATATTTTATTAAAGACAGGTAGAAAATCGTTTTTAAAAATCGACCCGCAAAATGGACACCCTTCCGCAATAACCCCCATTCCGCGATGTCTTGCCGCTGTGCCTGGCCAAATTCCTGGGGAAATGCCTGCACAGGTAACCAATCCAATTTAACACACAGGTAACCAATCCAATTTAACACACAGGTAACCAATCCAATTTAACACACAGGTAACCAATCCAATTTAATGCACAGGTAACCAATCCAATTTAACGCACAGGTAACCAATCCAATTTAACGCACAGGTAACCAATCCAATTTAACACACAGGTAACCAATCCAATTTAACGCACAGGTAACCAATCCAATTTAACACACAGGTAACAAATCCAATTTAACGCACAGGTAACCAATCCAATTTAACGCACAGGTAACCAATCCAATTTAACACACAGGTAACCAATCCAATTTAACACACAGGTAACCAATCCAATTTCAATGTCAGAGCATGTATGCAGAATGTTTTTCTGCTTGTATTGCAGTTCACAGTGACAAAGGTTACAGACGCAGAACATCAAAACCATGGAAAGTCGGGGGGTATTGCGCGCGTTTCTCAGTTTGACACGATTGACGAGACAGTAGAGTTCTTGAAGCCCAATGGCCGGCCATCTACGCCCAATGACACGCTAACTAGCAACAGCATCACAGCCCTCTTGTCCAGCAAGTGGAGGGTAATTTGTTCTAGCCTGGCTCTGGGACAACCGGGCTTTATGCATTTGAGTAAAGTGTTGTTCCAGATTAGTCTGTGCAGTCTTATCGGGCTAGTAGTGGACAACACTTTCTGTTTTCATGGAATTTTTATGTCCCCCACCACTTTAGTGGGGGACATATTGTTTTTGCCCTGTCTGTTGGTTGGTTGGTTGGTCTGTTGGTCTTTTGGTTGGTTTGCGCCAACTTTAACATTTTGCAATAACTTTTGCTATATTGAAGATAGCAACTTGATATTTGGCATGCATGTGTATCTCATGGAGCTGCACATTTTGAATGGTAAAAGGTCAAGGTCATCCTTCAAGGTCAAAGGTCAAATATATAGCTTCAAAGCGGCGCAAAAGGGGACATAGTGTTTCTGACAAACACATATCTTGTTTGTTAAAAGTCTTTTCTTAGCAAATATGCAGTTTAAGTGGAAAGTGACAACACTTTAAGCTCATGCATTAAGCCTGGTTTCCCCCCCCCCCCCCTGTCTGTCTGTCATTGTATGTGTCTGTCATTGTATGTGTCTGTCTGTTATTGTATGTGGTCTGTTATTGTATGTGTGTCTGTCCCAAAACTTTAACCTTGCTCATAACTTTTGCAATGATAGCAACTTGATATTTGGCATGCATGTGTATCACATGAAGCTGCACATTTTGAGTGGTTAAAGGTCAAGGTCATCCTTCAAAAGGTCAAAGGTCAAATATACGGCTTCAAAGGGGCGCAGTAGGGGGCATTGTGTTTCACAAACACAGCTCTTGTTGATAATCAATATGATGTCATACATAATCAAAGCATCAGCATTTCAGCAATCTTGTTCAGGGTGTAGGGTTACATTTATTATCTTGTTAATACTCATAGATCTCGTTCCTTTTTTTAGCGCAAACAACATGCTCATGGGGAGCTTTTGTGAGCGCCATTTGTTTGTCGTTCTGTGGTCAGCATTTCCCTTGTTAACTCTCTAGAGGCCAGATTAAGTGTCCAATCTATATGACACTTGTTCATAACATTTTCTGGATGATATCATGGCCGAGGTCAAAACAAGGTGATATGAAGTCAAAAATTAGGTCACTTGTTTTAATTAAAGGAAAGCTTGTTAGCACTGAAGAAGTCAGATTTATCATTTAATCTTCATTAAATTTGTCAGAACATTTGTTCTTATTATTTTGTTATTTTATGTCGAAAAAAAACAACACTACATTTGTTAACAAGTCCTTATTTTAGTCCAATCTTAACCCATTCATGCCTAGCATCTAGAAAAAAGGCCTTGGCAAACAGCATAGACCCAGATGAGATGCCGCATGATGCAGCGTCTCATCAGGGTCTGCACGGTTTGCTTAAAGGAATTTCTGTAAGAAATATTCTAAATATAGAAATAAATATACTAGACATCCCTTATTTTGGAAATAAATTTATCCAATTTAGAATGATGGGAGAGTCCACTAGGCATAAATGGGTTAAATAACTTAGTGAACTCTACCTGCTCGGAACATTTCAGTTCCTTTAGGTCTCAGATGAGGGCCGAGTGGATTTTGGCACTCTTGTTATGAAAGGTTAATTCTAATTTTAACACACATTTTGTTTCAGGATTTGTCCAAGAAAATTCGAGATTATGGAGAGAAGACAAGGTTTCGAAAGAGAATCGTCTCAAAGTGGGAGGTAGCATAATAATAATCATTTCCTTGTCCTTGCTGTTTGATTCAAGCTTATTATTACATGTACCTCGATTTTTGCCTACTCAAAAGCACTACAAAAATATGTTAACTACAGAGTTATCAAGTGTTTGTGAAATTTGTGTTTGTTGTGTGTAGAGTTAAAGTACTTAAGTTATTTATTGATTTATCATTTCAGCTCCCGACTTTATAAAATAAACATAAAAATTATTCATTATCACATGCATAAATCTTGATGTGCAATGCCAAAAAGTTGTGGGCCTATAATCACATGTCTTGCCAAGAAGTTAATTAATCATTCATTATTCGCCAAATGAACCAATAAGTAAACAAGAACCATCAATTTTATTTGCTTAATACCTATGTTAGCATATTGAAAATGTGTTAATCGTCATTCTATGACGTTATATATAGAGAGTCCATGTATACAATCTACTATTGACTCATTATTTATAAGGCAAGGGTTGACAGTCTCACTTAAAGAATACTAGTTTGAATTTAATGGTTCCTCTTAAAGAACACTTTATTATGCTCCCCCCAAAAATTTTGGTGGGAGCATATAGTCGCCGCTTCGTCTGTCCGTCCGTGCGTCCGTCCGTCTGTGCACAATTTTTGTCCGGGCTATTTCTCAGCAACTAATGACGGTAATTCAATGAAACTTTATGGGAAGCTTCACTACCAAGAGGAGATGTGCATAATCAGCGGGTTCTGGTCAGATGATTTTTCACATAGTTATGGCCCTTTGAAATTTTCTATAAAAAAATTATTGTCCCACGCCGCACGTTTGTTAGTAAAATGAGTGAAAATCTCTGACATGGCCCCACCACAACCCCCATAACTTTTGACCCAAGGGTCAGATCGAAATTCCAAATAGTGCAGGGTCGCACATATGCTCATAGCTACCATGTGTGTAAGTTTCAAGGTATAAGTGTAGGAGGAGATAGTGGCCAGGACGAACAGACAGTCAGCGGAGATAACCATGTAATCCTCACGCTTTTTGAAAAGCTTGAGGAAATGAATATTTATAGATCATATGCATAAAATGGACGCTGTATAAATGCAGACAGAAGTGACACTTTATAAATGAACAGTTAAAACTGCACCTGTCAAGCCTGTCGTTGGAATCATTTATATATTATTGTTTCGTGATAATCACTTTATTTTGGAATGTAAGCTTGTCAAATTGGCCATCAACAGATAAAGCCCTCCATAATTAGTGTTGCAAAAGCATAATTTTTATACCCTGTTCTTTTTCAGAGTTTGAATTATGACATCATAGAAAATGAACTATTCTGGCAAGAAAAAAACAAACCAAACATAAAGGTGAGTTGCTATAAATAAGAAAGAAAATAATCGTGTTACACTTAAAATACCAGATAAAAACTGTTATATTTATTCATTTTATGTGACACGTCAAACTAAAATTGATGTGTTTTATTCATCTATTTAAAAGAATTTCACCTTAAATTATCTGCTCTTATTATTATAATTATTAAAATTTGAATGTGTTGTACAAATATTTGGAGAAAATATTAAAGAATGTTTGAACAGTGTGCAAACATTGATGTCATTTCGAATTCCATGCTGCGTTACAAAATTTTGAAAACAACAACCTTTAATAGTTTATGTAGTCTCATATTTCATGGGAGAAGCAGAATTTATAAATAACCGTAAATTATTACTGCCATTAAAATATTGGTCATAGGACACATGTAAATATGTAGCAGTGTTTTTTTTCACCATTTTGAGAGTTGGGCCGGTTCCCTTTGGTTTGGGAAAATTTGCGACGTTTTGACTAAAATTGGGAAATTAGTGTTGTGGTTGTTTTGCGAATAAATGCTTAAAAATGGAGAGAAAAGGTGTTTTCAGTATTACATTTACTAAGGTTGAACTTATATGGATGGGATTTGAACAAGATATTGAGATCTAAAAATATAAACAATATTTATTTTTATTTTTTATGTTGAAATTTTCCATTGGAAATATTTAGCTCCCATTTGGGAAAAATATGTACTTTTTAGCTCACCTGATTGCTCAGGTGAGCTTTTGTGACCGGTCTTTGTCCGTCGTTTGTCCGTCCGTCCATCCGTTAATATTTTCTCGTAAACACTCTAGAGGCCACATTTCTTGTCCCATCTTCATATAACTTGATCAGAGCTGAGCTTTGTCCCAATTAAATCTCGGCCGAGTTCGAAACTCAGCTGGGTTGTGCCGGGTCAAAAACTAGGTCATGCAACTAGGTCAGCAAAAAGGAAAACATTGTAAACACTGAAGAAGTCACATTTCAAGCCCAATCTTCATGTAAGTTTGTCAAAATGTTTTTTCTTAATGATATCTTGGTTGAGTTCAAAAGTGGTTCCAGTGGGCGGGGCAGTTTCCTTATTTGGCTATAGAGAAACCTTGTAAACACTCTAGAAGTCACAATTTTTGCCCAATCATCATGAAAGTTGGTCAAATCATTGGTTCAATTGATGTCTCGGACGATTCGGAAAATGGTCAAGATCGGTGAAAAAACATGGCCGCCAGTGGGCGGGGCATTTTTCTCTTTATGTATATAGTGGCAGTTTTCCCAATTTGGCTATAGAGAAACCTTGTAAACACTCTAGAAGGCACAATTTTTGCCCAATCATCATGAAAGGTGGTCAAAACATTGGTTTTATTGATATCTCGGACGAGTGTGAAAATGGTCGGGATCGGTGAAAAAACATGGCCAACAGTGGGCGGGGCATTTTTCTCTATATGTATACAATGTAACTCCAATATAAAGCGCTCCGTTATAACGCTGAATCCAATATAACGCGGAGGGTGCTTGGATCCCATTTTTTCTCCGACCTTCCATTTGATTTTTGATTCAAATCCGTATTATGCAACTTCATGTATTTTCAGACAATTCAAAGATGGCGGCAATCACAGTCATGTTGATTGCTATGTTCAACCGTCCGTTGAACCGATTATAATCGCCTCGAGGTTAAAATACACCAACAGCTAATTGGTGTTAATGTTTTGTAATGTCAATAAAGGTGTGAAAAACTCGCGTGTCAGTGTTTATTACATGTATTCCTCATCAGAGCGGTTCAGTGCGATAATTTCCATAAGTTTAGTGCAAGCGGGATAGTTATACAATTCAAGTAATTCAAAACGATTGAAACATTCTTACTTTGATATGGTTGCAGTTTGACTATATTAAATGAGGGGCTGTGAAATATACTGCCTACTGTATAAAACAACTTTTTCTGTCATTTCATTATCATTCTAGTATTATGTCATTTAATCTTTCAGTTCGTGTATAAGAAATTAAATAATGCAGACGATTTATTTACATGCGTACGCAGTGAACCGGCAATTGTTAACAGAGTTTCACTTTCATTTTCGCGCGGTATCAGAAAGTCCCCGGGAAACACGTTTTTTGCATGCGTATGACGCAATAAAACAATTTTTTGTACATGAGTCGTATTGCATTCAATCTAAATTTAAAGTCGCTCGTCCAATGAAAGCTCTGCCCCATAAAGACTGTACTCTTAACACTTCTGAAAATGGCATATATGCGTACGGTTGTGTTTACGAATTTCTTAAACATATATCGTCATTAATGTTCAAGATTATTATTTTTAGCTCATCTATTTTTTTTTTTAAAATTATGAGCTATTGTCATCACCTTGGCGTCGGCGTCGGCGTCTGCGTCGGCGTCGGCGTCCGGTTAAGTTTTGCGTTTAGGTCCACTTTTCTCAGAAAGTATCAATGCTATTGCATTCAAACTTGGTACACTTACTTACTATCATGAGGGGACTGGGCAGGCAAAGTTAGATAACTCTGGCGTGCATTTTGACTGAATTATGTGCCCTTTTTATACTTAGAAAATTGAAAAATTTTGGTTAAGTTTTGCGTTTAGGTCCACTTTTTTCAGAAAGTATCAATGCTATTGCATTCAAACTTGGTACACTTACTTACTATCATGAGGGGACTGGGCACGCAAAGTAAGATAACTCTGGCGTGCATTTTGACAGAATTATGTGCCCTTTTTATACTTAGAAAATTGAAAATTTTGCTTAAGTTTTGTGTTAAGGTCCATTTTATTCCTTAAGTATCAAAGCTATTGCTTTCATACTTGCAACACTTACTAACTACCGTAAGGGGACTGTGCAGGCAAAGTTATGTAACTCTGACTGGCATTTGGACGGAATTATGGGCCCTTTATACTTAGAAAATTGAAAGTTTGGTTAAGTTTTGTGTTTTGGTCCACTTTACCCCTAAAGTATCATAGATATTGCTATCATACTTGGAACACTCGCAAACTATCATAAGGGTACAGTAAAAGGACAAGTTGCATAACTCTGGATGTCATTTTTACGGAATTATGGCCCTTTTTTGACTTAGTAACTTTGAATATATGGTTAAATTTTGTGTTTCGATCCACTTTACTTCTTAAGTATCAAGGCTATTGCTTTCAAACTTCAAATACTTTCATGCTATCATGAGGATACTGTACCTGGCAAGTTGAATTTTACCTTGACCTTTGAATGACCTTGACTCTCAAGGTCAAATTATTAAATTTCTCTAAAATTGCCATAACTTCTTTATTTATGATTAGATTTGATTGATACTTTGACAAAACTACTCTTACCTGACATACCACAATAGACTCCACCCAAACCATCGCCCGTTGCCCCCCCCCCCCCCCAACCCCCCCCCCCCCCCTATTTTTTTTTTTTTTTTTTTTTTTTTTTTTTTTTTTAAGATCATCTCACAAATGACCACCACACCCTCACACTATACCCCCCCCCCCCCCCCACCCCACCCCCTCCCCAATTTTTTTTTTAAACGGTTAAAAAACAAAACTATTTATTTTGATTATTTTATGTTTGAAATACCGTCCAACCATCGCACCCAAGAATCCCCCCCCCCCTCCACCCCCCTCCCCCCACCCGAATCCCCCCCCTATTTTTTTTTTTTTTTTTTTTTTTAAGATCATCTCACAAATTACCACCACACCCTCACACTATACCCCCCCTACCTCACCCCCCCCCCCATTTTTTTTTATGAAACGGTTAAAAAACAAATATTTATTTTTATTATTTTATGTTTGAAATACCGTCCAACCATCGCACCCAAGAATCCCCCCCCCCCCCCCAATTTTTTTTCCCTTTTTTTCGCATTTTTGGAAGAAAATGTAATAAATGTCCACACACCCACACAATGCACCGCTCTTCACTCCACCCCTCCCTCCTTTGTGATTGAAAATGAGAGTCCCTTCACCTTTAAAAAGAAAATAGATGAGCGGTCTGCACCCGCAAGGCGGTGCTCTTGTTTAAGTGATGTTGCAATTTTATTGGATTATCGGATAAATGTGCACATAAGAAAAGCGGTATGTATACTGTTATCGATACGATTCGGTTTATATGCATGTATTTGCGTCAACACAGCATGGCAATATACATGACCTATATTATAGGCTATTCTATACCTGTTTTTATGTCCCCCACTATAGTAGTGGGGGACATATTGTTTTTGCCCTGTCTGTCTGTCTGTCTGTTGGTCTGTCTGTTGGTCTGTTTGCGCCAACTTTAACATTTTGCAATAACTTTTGCTATATTGAAGATAGCAACTTCATATTTGGCATGCATGTGTATCTTATGAAGCTGCACATTTTGAGTGGTGAAAGGTCAAGGTTATCCTTCAAGGTCAGAGGTCAAATATATGTGGCCAAAATCGCTCATTTTATGAATACTTTTGCAATATTGAAGATAGCAACTTGATATTTGGCATGCATGTGTATCTTATGGAGCTGCACATTTTGAGTGGTGAAAGGTCAAGGTCATCCTTCAAGGTCAGAGGTCAAATATATGTGGCCCAAATCGCTTATTTTATGAATACTTTTGCAATATTGAAGATAGCAACTTGATATTTGGCATGCATGTGTATCTTATGGAGCTGCACATTTTGAGTGTTGAAAGGTCAAGGTCAAGGTCATCCTTCAAGGTCAGAGGTCAAATATATGTGGCCCAAATCGCTTATTTTATGAATACTTTTGCAATATTGAAGATAGCAACTTGATATTTGGCATGCATGTGTATCTCATGGAGCTGCACATTTTGAGTGGTGAAAGGTCAAGGTCATCCTTCACAAGGTCAAGGTCATCCTTCACAAGGTCAAGGTCATATATAGGGGGACATTGTGTTTCACAAACACATCTTGTTTTTTATAGCGCCCTGCAGTAAATGAGCTCAAAACCTATAACGCGGATCCGTTATAACGCTGTTTCGCGGCTTGGACCCCATTGACCGCGCTGTATTGGAGTTACAGTGTATAGTGAAAACATGTGAACACAGTAGGAGTCACATTTTTGGCCCAATTTTCATGGAACTTGCTCAGAACATTTGTTTCCTTGATACGAGAGTTGAGTTAAAAAATGGTTCTGGTCAGTTGAATAGCATGGCTGCTGGGAGGGGGGCAGTTTTCTCATTATGCCCCCCCCCCCTTTCGAAGAAGAGGGGGTATATTGTTTTGCTCATATCGGTCCGACCGTCCACCAGATGGTTTTCGGATGATAACTCAAGAGCGCTTATGCCAAGGATCATGAAACTTCATAGGTACATTGATCATGACTCGCAGATGACTCCTATTGATTTTCAGGTCACTAGGTCAAAGTCAAGGTCACGATGACCCGAAATAGTAAAATGGTTTCTGGATGATAACTCAAGAACACTTATGCCTAGGATCATGAAACTTCATAGATACATTGATCATGACTCGCAGATAAACCCTATTGCTTTTGAGGTCACTAGGTCAAAGGTCAAAGACACGGTGACCCAAAGCAGTAAAATGGTTTCTGGATGATAACTTAAGAATCCTTATGCCTAGGATCATGAAACTTCATAGATACATTGATCATGACTCGCATATAACCCCTATTGATTTTCTGGTCACTAGGTCAAAGGTCAAGGTCATGATGACCCGAAATAGTAAAATGATTTCCGGATGATTACTCAAGAACGCTTAGGCCTAGGATCATGAAACTTCATAGGTACATTGATCATGACTCGAAGATGACCCCTATTGATTTTCAGGTCACTAGGTCAAATGTCAAGGTCACTGTGACCTGAAATAGTAAAATGGTTTCTGGATGATAACTCAAGATTGCTTATGCCTAGGATCATGAAACTTCATAGGTACAATGATCATGACTCGCAGATGACCCCTATTGATTTTCAGGTCACTAGGTCAAAGGTCAAGGTCACGGTGACCCGAGATAGTAAAATGGTTTCTGGATGATAACTCAAGAACGCTTATGCCTAGGTTCATGAAACTTTATCGGTATATTGATCATGACTCGCAGATAACCCCTATTGATTATCAGGTCACTAGGTCAAAGGTCAAGATCACAGTGCCAAAAAACGTATTCACACACAAGGTCACGGTGACTCAACTTAGAAAAATGGTTTCCGGATGATAACTCAAGAATGCTTACGCCTAGGATCATGAAACTTCATAGGTACATTGATCATGATTGCAGATAAAATAATGATGAAACTGGACTAGGATGTTTGTCTGGACAATATCTACCGGTAAGTCAAGTTTGACATTTGGTAAAGATTTAATGAACCGACTCATCTCAGGTGAGCGAACTAGGGCCATCTTGGCCCTCTTGTTTCCATTGGGAATGGGGCCAATTACCGGACCCGACGTTGAATGAAAAAAAACACATTGATGTAGAGCTGTTAAATATGCTGTATTTGCATTTTAACAATTTGAAAACTAATCTAAATAAGAGACCTGAAAAAGAAACTGAAGAACAAAAATAGTAGTTGCATACATTTGTTTACTTTTTCTATCAGATAAGAAGTAAACATGTTAACTTTTTTCATTTCTTTATGTGAACACTTGGCAAATATATGTGCACCAGTAATCAGTAAATCTTTGGTGGCAGCGTATTTCTTAAGGCTGAATTCTGTTCATTTGATAACACAGTCAAATATTTCTTTAGTTGATTGGTTCGAAGAACCTACCAGTGGAGCTTAGTTTATAATGAAAGGGTCTGTTTGTAAGGTGATGTTCATTCTTAAAATTTGAAATGCTTGATAGATTATAGTTAATTTAATACTGAAGTGCATTAGAATACATTTTCTTTATTTATAGTTAAGATTTTAAAATTTATTATTATGTCCCCCACCACTATAGTGGGGAACATATTGTTTTTGCCATGTCTGTTGGTTGGTTGGTTGGTTTGTGTGATTGCTTTTGCAATATTGAAAAAAGGAACTTCATATTTGGCATGCATTCGTATCTCATAGAGCTGTACATTTTGAGTGGTGAAAGGTAGGTCAAGATCAGGGTCATCCTTCAAGGTCAAAGGTCAAATATATGGGTCAAAATCGCTAATTTAATGTACACTTTTGCAGTATTGAAGATAGCAGCTTGATATTTGGCATGCATGTGTATCTCATGGAGCTGCACATTGTGAGTGTTTTGTATTTTAATATAAAAAATGTCAATCAAATTCCCAGTAAAGTTGTTGAGGTCCAGAAAGTTTCTTAACTTTCGCACTTATGTTAAATAAATGTTTTTGGGACATTATGTACACCTTGGACTTAGCCATCAACAGTTTGAGCTAGTAGATAGGAGGCTCACACAATTTATATTATACTCAACATTTTTATGCCCCTGAAGGAGGGCTTATAGTGATCAGACCCTCCGTCCGTCTGTCTGTCATTCTTTCCGTCACACTTTGCGTTTAGGTTTTGCGTTTAGGTTTCAAAAAATGCTCATAACTTCTATGTGGCTTCAGATAGCAACTTGATATTTGGCATGCATCTCATGGAGCTGCACATTTTGAGTGGAAAAAAGTCAAGGTCATCCTTCATGGTCAAAGGTCAAAAAAACAAAACCAAGCTTCAAAGGGAGATAATTATCTGTACCTGCCAAATGATTAAAAAAATAAATAAATATAAATCACAGCGGTGCAAAAGAGGGCATTGTGTTTCTGGCAAACACATCTCTTGTTATGTCTAGTTCAATGGCGACACTTATTTGCATGTTAATATTTGATATTTAAACTGAATCAGTACCAACAAGATTATTGCAGATTTTTACCAAACGTACGCATACCGGCGACATTTCACATCCGGATGTAGATGTGGCTGATGTATAAAATTACTAAAATCATCTGTGATGCAATGACTCATTGCCCCGGGGGAAAATTAACATTTCCATTTGTGTCTTTGGCCGACAAGACAGACGAACGCTGCCATTTTTTTACCATAAACCAATCTAATAACACAAAGCCTTATTCTAATAACGCAAAGCATTATTCTAATAATGCAAAACATTATTCTAATAACGCAAAGCGATATTCTAATAACGCAAAGCGTTATTACAGTCTATGTCGTAAAATAAGTAGGCTAAATTAAATAAATCATCAAATAAATAGGTGGACAGCAAAATTGTTGCTGCGGGCGCAAAATAAAAATATTTGCATTTCGTTTTAAGATTTTTAGATGCGGCAAATCTGACGAACATTTGATCAATTTGTTGTGGCCTTGTGTAAACAAACAACTTTATTTTACTATACTTCATTTAATTGTAAAAGATTAGATTTGTTAGTAATATTTGCGTGTGATTTTTTTAGCTCCACTGGCCAAAGGCCAGCGGGGCTTATGTCATGGTCCTGTGTCCGTCGTGTGTGCGTACGTGCGTGCGTGCGTCCGCGAGTGCGTGCGTTAACTTTTTCTTTAAACATCTTCTTCTCCTAAACTACTGGTCCAAATCTGATGAAATTTCTCAGGAATGTTCCTGTAGTGAACCTCTTTCAAATTTGTTCAAATTATGCCCCTGGGGTCAAATTTGACCCTGCCTCAGGGATTCAAAAAATTGAAAATTTGCTTATATAAGGCCTATTTTGTGAAAACTTTATAAATCTTCTTGTCCATAACCATTAGGCCTAGGGCTACCAAATTTGGTATGTATTGACATCTTATAGTCCTCTACCAAGTTTGTTCAAATTATGCCCCTGGGGTCAAATATGACCCTGCCCCGGGGGGTAAAAAAATTGAAAATTTGCTTATAAAGGCCTATTTTGTACAAACTTTAAAAATCTTCTTGTCCATAACCATTGGGCCAAGGGCTACCAAATTTGGTATGTAGTGACATCTTATAGTCCTCTACCAAGTTTGTTCAAATTATGCCCCTGGGGTCAAATTTGACCCTGCCCCGGGGGTCAAAACATTGAAAATTTGCTTATATAAGGCCTATTTTGTGCAAACTTTAAAAATCTTCTTATCCGTAACCATTGGGCCTAGGGCTACCAAATTTGCTATGTAGTGACATCTTATTGTCCTCTACCAAGTTTGTTCAAATTATGCCCCTGGGGTTAAATTTGACCCTGCCCCGGGGGGTCAAAACATTGAAAATTTGCTTATATAAGGCATATTTTGTGCAAACTTTAAAAATCTTCTTGTCCATTACCGTATGGCATAGGGCTACCAAATTTGGTATGTATTGACATCTTATTGTCCTCTACCAAGTTTGTTCAAATTATGCCCCTGGGGTCAAATTTGACCCTGCCCCGGGGGGTAAAAAAATTGAAAATTTGCTTATGTAAGGCATATTTTGTGCAAACTTTAAAAATCTTCTTGTCCATTACCATTGGGTCTAGGGCTACCAAATTTGCCATGTAGTGACATCTAATAGTCCTCTACCAAGTTTGTTCAAGTTATGCCCCTTGGGTTAAATTTGACCCTGCCCCGGGGGGTTAAAAAATTGAAAATTTGCTTATATAAGGCCTATTTTGTGCAAACTTTAAAAATCTTCTTGTCAATAACGAATTGGCCTAGGGCTACCAAATTTGCTATATAGTGACATCTTATAGTCCTCTACCAAGTTTGTTCAAATTATGCCCCTGGGGTCAAATTTGACCCTGCCCCGGGGGTTTAAAAAATTAAAATTTGCTTATATAAGGCCTATTTTGTGCAAACTTTAAAAATCTTCTTGTCCATAACCATTGGGCCTAGGGCTACCAAATTTTGTATGTAGTGACATCTTATAGTCCTATATGAAGTTTGTTCAAAGTATGCCCCTGGGGTCAAATTTGACCCTGCCCCGGGGGGTCAAAAAATTGAAAATTTGCTTATATAAGGCCTATTTTGGGAAAACTTTAAAAATCTTCTTGTCCATAACCATTGGGCCAAGGGCTACCAAATTTGGTATGTAGTGACATCTTATAGTCCTCTACCAAGTTTGTTCAAATTATGCCCCTGGGGTCAAATTTGCCCTGCCCCGGGGGGTCAAAAAATTGAAAATTTGCTTATATAAGGCCTATTTTGTGAAAACTTTAAAAATCTTCTCGTCCATTACCATTGGGCCTAGGGCTACCAATTTTGGTATGTAGTGCCATCTAATAGTCCTCTACCAAGTTTGTTCAAATTATGCCCCTGGGGTCAAATTTGACCCTGCCCTGGGGGGTCAAAAAATCAAAAATTTGCTTATATAAGGCCTATTTTGTGCAAACTTTAAAAATCTTCTTGTCCATAACCGTATGGCATAGGGCTACCAAATTTGGTATGTACTGACATCTTATAGTCCTCTACCAAGCTTGTTCAAATTAAGCCCCTGGGATCAAATTTGACCGTTCCCCAGGGGTCACAAAATTGAAAATATGCTTATATTGGGCCCATTTTGTGCAAACTATAAAAATCTTCTTGTCCATAACCATTGGGCCTATTTCTACCAAATTCGGTAGGTAGTGACATCTAATAGTTCTCTACTTAGTTTGTTCAAATTATGCCCCTAGGAACAAATTTGACCTTGTCCCAGGGGTCACAAAAATGAACATATGCTTAAATAAGGCCTTTTTTGTGCAAACTTTAAAAATCTTCTTGTTCTTAATTATAGAGCTTAGGGCTACTAAATTTGGTATGTAGTGACATCTTATTGTCCTCTACCAAGTTTGTTCAAATTATGCCCCTGGGGTCAAATTTGACCCTGCCCCGGGGGGTTAAAAAATTGAAAATTTGCTTATATAAGGCCTATTTTGTGAAAACTTAAAAAATCTTCTCGTCCATTACCATTGGGCCTAGGGCTACCAATTTTGGTATGTAGTGCCATCTAATAGTCCTCTACCAAGTTTGTTCAAATTATGCCCCTGGGGTCAAATTTGACCCTGCCCTGGGGGGTCAAAAAATTGAAAATTTGCTTATATAAGGCCTATTTTGTGAAAACTTTAAAAATCTTCTCGTCCATTACCATTGGGCCTAGGGCTACCAATTTTGGTATGTAGTGCCATCTAATAGTCCTCTACCAAGTTTGTTCAAATTATGCCCCTGGGGTCAAATTTGACCCTGCCCTGGGGGGTCAAAAAATCAAAAATTTGCTTATATAAGGCCTATTTTGTGCAAACTTTAAAAATCTTCTTGTCCATAACCGTATGGCATAGGGCTACCAAATTTGGTATGTACTGACATCTTATAGTCCTCTACCAAGCTTGTTCAAATTAAGCCCCTGGGATCAAATTTGACCGTTCCCCAGGGGTCACAAAATTGAAAATATGCTTATATTGGGCCCATTTTGTGCAAACTATAAAAATCTTCTTGTCCATAACCATTGGGCCTATTTCTACCAAATTCGGTAGGTAGTGACATCTAATAGTTCTCTACTTAGTTTGTTCAAATTATGCCCCTAGGAACAAATTTGACCTTGTCCCAGGGGTCACAAAAATGAACATATGCTTAAATAAGGCCTTTTTTGTGCAAACTTTAAAAATCTTCTTGTTCTTAATTATAGAGCTTAGGGCTACTAAATTTGGTATGTAGTGACATCTTATTGTCCTCTACCAAGTTTGTTCAAATTATGCCCCTGGGGTCAAATTTGACCCTGCCCCGGGGGGTTAAAAAATTGAAAATTTGCTTATATAAGGCCTATTTTGTGAAAACTTTAAAAATCTTCTCGTCCATTACCATTGGGCCTAGGGCTACCAATTTTGGTATGTAGTGCCATCTAATAGTCCTCTACCAAGTTTGTTCAAATTATGCCCCTGGGGTCAAATTTGACCCTGCCCTGGGGGGTCAAAAAATCAAAAATTTGCTTATATAAGGCCTATTTTGTGCAAACTTTAAAAATCTTCTTGTCCATAACCGTATGGCATAGGGCTACCAAATTTGGTATGTACTGACATCTTATAGTCCTCTACCAAGCTTGTTCAAATTAAGCCCCTGGGATCAAATTTGACCGTTCCCCAGGGGTCACAAAATTGAAAATATGCTTATATTGGGCCCATTTTGTGCAAACTATAAAAATCTTCTTGTCCATAACCATTGGGCCTATTTCTACCAAATTCGGTAGGTAGTGACATCTAATAGTTCTCTACTTAGTTTGTTCAAATTATGCCCCTAGGAACAAATTTGACCTTGTCCCAGGGGTCACAAAAATGAACATATGCTTAAATAAGGCCTTTTTTGTGCAAACTTTAAAAATCTTCTTGTTCTTAATTATAGAGCTTAGGGCTACTAAATTTGGTATGTAGTGACATCTTATTGTCCTCTACCAAGTTTGTTCAAATTATGCCCCTGGGGTCAAATTTGACCCTGCCCCGGGGGGTTAAAAAATTGAAAATTTGCTTATATAAGGCCTATTTTGTGAAAACTTAAAAAATCTTCTCGTCCATTACCATTGGGCCTAGGGCTACCAATTTTGGTATGTAGTGCCATCTAATAGTCCTCTACCAAGTTTGTTCAAATTATGCCCCTGGGGTCAAATTTGACCCTGCCCTGGGGGGTCAAAACATCAAAAATTTGCTTATATAAGGCCTATTTTGTGCAAACTTTAAAAATCTTCTTGTCCATAACCGTATGGCATAGGGCTACCAAATTTGGTATGTACTGACATCTTATAGTCCTCTACCAAGCTTGTTCAAATTAAGCCCCTGGGATCAAATTTGACCGTTCCCCAGGGGTCACAAAATTGAAAATATGCTTATATTGGGCCCATTTTGTGCAAACTATAAAAATCTTCTTGTCCATAACCATTGGGCCTATTTCTACCAAATTCGGTAGGTAGTGACATCTAATAGTTCTCTACTTAGTTTGTTCAAATTATGCCCCTAGGAACAAATTTGACCTTGTCCCAGGGGTCACAAAAATGAACATATGCTTAAATAAGGCCTTTTTTGTGCAAACTTTAAAAATCTTCTTGTTCTTAATTATAGAGCTTAGGGCTACTAAATTTGGTATGTAGTGATATCTAATAGTCCTCTACCAAATTTGTTCAAATTATTCCCCTGGGCTCAAATTTGCCCGGCTCCGGGGGTAACAAAACTGAACATATGACGTTTACCAGTGGAGATTACTGAGGCTGTTTGGCTGTGACCAACAACAACATCAACATCTTGTAAACATGAGATAAAACCCTGTCATTTAGTGCCATTTTAGGTCAGATGGTGACTGCTTACAAAGGCATTGAAGTAAGAACATGTGTTATGAATGTTTTTCTTATAAACTGAAAAAAGTCGGGTTTTATTTAAATATGTCTAAAGTGACCATATATCGGGATCAAAATATTTTGGATGACATGTTAATTTCATGTCTTTTTTATAGTGTTAAAACCAGTTTAATAATATATTATTGATTTTAAAAACACAGCTTCCATGAACATAATTATTTCAAGGAAAGTCAATATATGATACTGCATGGTAAACTCAAACTTTGTATCGAAGAGAAGGTGTTGAAATTAATGAAGTGCAATGTCTTAACTATCGTATATGCTGCTTTTTAATAACTAATGATTCATTGTTCCATTTGTGAATTGTGACTGATCACGAATTGTTGAAATGATTGTCAATTGCTCAACAATCCATATATATTTCTGACCATTTTATAATTTTCTTGATATTAGTTATGAATTGATCTTAGAAGTCGAATATATTACTTAATTAAATACATTTATAAATATAAAGAAATAATCTTTAGATTATCATAATATTCTCAGGCTTGTTGGTCTTAGGGATGTGTGGGTTGATGAGCAATTTCTCCTTTTATCACAATTATTTCTACCCTACCTGATCATTTCCTTCATATTCCATTTTAATTCAATTGACGTCTGCAACCTCTTTCAAATTGGGAAAGTCCAAAATGTGTTGTTTGGTAAAGGGTTAAGGAATTTTGATTCCTATGGGTCTTGTGAATCTGTTTCAAATCAAATGCGTAGATTTGATCTAAAGCATCTAAAAATATGTGAAATAGAAAGAACGACAATATATTTTGGAGAGATAAATGTACCTACATGTACGTTATAAGCAAAGGACCTGTGCAACAATTCCCAGGCTTTTTTGTCTGTTTAGTTAACACGATAGTTACTATTTCCATATATAAAAATGCTCATCCTTCCAACTTTAAGCGCCCAGTGGGATGAGGGATAGAAAGAGAAAGTCACAATTTGCTTGAGTACATTTCAACCCATGCGCATTACACGTTTTTTTCGCAAAGAAAAAACAGTGGAGCGATGCAGGGCCATCATGGCCCTCTTGTTTGCCTATTAAACAGCTTGACACATTAACATATTGTTTATCTTTAGGCTGAAATAAATAGACCAACTCATAGTTGTTTTTTTTATATATTTCCTCAGCACAATGTTATCTTTTTGCCCAAATATCTCCTTGTCATCAGTTCAGATTGCAATGCAGCCAAACAGCTTTGGAATTGTTTAACTTAATGGAAATATTAGACGATAATTTAGAGTAGCTGCAATAAGTACATTCAACAAATCATGCATGAACCAGTATGTACTTCAAACTTCAAATATATACATTTGGCCCATACATATATGGAAAAAGGGTTAGGCCTAAAGTTCTACAACATTATCAGTGGTGTTTCCCTTGAAGAACCATTATGTATTCAGGATGGTAAAAATCAAGAATAACACCTGTATCTTTGGATTGTTTTATTATAGTACTGTTATAGCATTTAATTTTACGTTTAGCTCGTCTGAGCATAAATTGTTCATGGTGAGCTACTGTGGTCACCCTGTGTAGGGCATACGTTGTCATGTGAAGAGTGTTGTGTGGTTATCAACTTTGAGCTTTTTGCCACTTTAGAGGCCACATTTTTCATTGAGTCTTGATACACTTGCTCAGAATTATGTTTCTCTTGACAATGTTAAGGCTGAGTTTGAATCTGGTCTTATCATCATCATCATTCCCTTGACTGCTTTGGACGTTGGGGGGGGGGGGGGGTAATGAGGGACGACGATACAGAAATCCTCTTCCAGTCAGGTCTGTTGTGTGCTGCTGAGAGTAATTCATCCATGTGAATGGATGTCCACTCTTTTACGTTGTCTAACAAGCTTTTCTTCTTACGGCCTCAACGTATACATGCACTTAAAAACAGTCTTGCACAAAGATTCGTTCCTGGTGACGTGTCCAAATGAAGCCATCTTTTGTCGTTTGATGGTTGCTAATAGGGGCTCTCATGGACCAACAAGTGTCGCACTCATGTTGCAGACATACGCCTTGATCTTGTGCTCCGTGTAAGAGATGCGGAGCAATCTTCTTAGACAATTTTGTTCAAATGCCATGAAGCGTCCAGGTCTGGCAGCAGTAGAGTAGGATGGAGACAATGAGGGACTTGTAGAGCCTGTACTTGATGGGGAAGCTTACGGAACCGCTTGTCCATAACCTGCCCAGTCTGGCCATTGCTGCAGTCAACATGGCAATTCTTATTATCCCCAGCCATAGGCGGGCGGAGGGATATTCTTTTGGCGTTGTCCGTTCGTCCGTCCAAAGCAATATCTTGGAAGTGCTTTGGCAGATTTCATTGAAACTTGGTATGAGTATATATATAGGGATAATAGGATGATGCACGCCAAATGGCATTGTACACCATCTGATAATAACAGAGTTATGGCTATTAGTATCTTGAAAAAATGCTTTTTGTATGTCCAGAGCCATATCTTGGAAATGCTTTGGCGGATTTTATTGAAACTTGGTACAGTAGACTCTGCCAATACTGGACTCTCCAAATACTGGAAATCTCCCGATTCCGAACAGTCGGGCTAGTCCCATATATTACCCTTCTATTTCTTTGTTAAAATAATGTTGAATAAACCAAACTCTCTCAAAACCGGAAACCGAACAAATATCTCCTTAAATATTGTCAATTTCAACGTAAAATACATTGAGTACACTGGACTGTCCAAATTCTCAAGATGTCAGAGGCATGTAAATAACAATACCTAGTCAGCATAGCGCGTGCGGTGTCTCACATTCCGTCCGAGAAATTATCGATAATCGGATTGAACATATACCATAAAGGTGTCAAGTCATTACCGCGCTATTGAAATCCGATTAAATCATGTAAAACAAACTGTGAATGTCTATTATAGACATGCGGAAACACCAAAAAATAATTGACATGATCGTTTTATTAAGATTATGATAAACCAATTTAATTACAAAATTAATGCATGCCGTTGCGACGATCACTTTCTTGTGATCTTCTCATGTAGTTTAAAAGATCTTATAGCCATGTTTTAAACGCTTAAATGGATGTTTGTTTGTTTTGCAGATAAAAATGTGAGAAATATGACCGTTAAATATCCATCCATCTGTCTGCAAATTCATTTATTGCCTTTTTATAATTTGTTGAACACGACTCACTTGCCTATATGACATGTACGTACATGTATAAAGCACCACACTCACTTTTGGATTAATCAAAACAAGTTGGTATGAAATGTTTTTTGTTTTTAGTAAAAAAAAATACATTTTTGAAGATACTTTAAACAAAAACATAACATGAGTACAGTTATTACATGGTACACGTAAATGTATATGGTTTGTTTTATTCTTATATCATTGTGTACACAATGCATACATTGTATATTTCGGCAATATACCTACTCTTGGTAAACCGGAACTCTCTGAAAACCGGACGATCAGGCCGGTCCCCAGACCGTCCGGTTTACAGAGAGTCTACTGTATTAGTGTCCAGAATCATATTGGTGGGGGATATCAATTCAACAAATTTGCTTGTTTGGACTTCACTCAGCAGTACTTGAACCATCCTTGGACAGGATTGGTCCCAAGTACCTGAAGCTAGTCACTTCTTCTAGCTTCTCACCGTTCATGGCGACTGCACTGGTGTTGGTCGTGCTGTTTACCATGATCTTCGAATTCTTCGTGAAGACCTTCATCCTGTATGCTTTGTCTCTTTCATAGAGTCTGTTGGTGAGATCTTCAAGTTCACTGTGCTTGTGCCACCCATGAGGTCAATATCATCAGCGAATCTCAAGTTGGAGATAGGTCTTCCACAGATGGAGTTAGAAGTATGGTGGTCATGGAAAGTCTCGTCCATTGTTATGTTGAACAGGACGCGATAGAGCAGATATCCCTGACAGATGCCTACTGATATCCTGAAGAAGTCCCCCTGCTTTCCGTTGAGAAAGACTGAGCTGCTGGCGTTTCCATATAGTTCTTGAATGCCCTTCATCAATGTTGAATCCTCTCATAACATACCATAGGCCATCATGCTACATGTGGTTGAAAACTTTCTTTAAGTCAATGAAGTGGTGGAATAGCTCATGTTGGTGTTGCAGGTATTTCTCAGTGATGATTCTGCAGTTGAAAATCTGTTCCACTGGGCTCCGCCCAGCTCTGAATCCAGCCTGCTCTTTGGCCAGCAGTTCCTCGGCCTTACTTTTCAATCCATTAAGGATGATGTGTAGTATGACTTTGTTGTGTTGACTGATGAGGCTGATAGTGGTATATTCTCACACAACTTGAGGTTGCCCTTTTTGGTAGGGGTATGACCAGTAACTGGGTTCACTCCTTGGGCCACTTCTCCTCCCAGATCTTTTGGCATAGTGCAGTCATTGCTGCAGTGGTTGCCTCTCCTTCGTGCCTAATCAGCTTGGAAGGAAAATTTTCCTAAAATACAGGAATTTTCATTGCAATAAATTGCCTAACTCGTTTCCTACTCTATTAATAAATAGGGGACATTGATTGAAATTGCTTTTTTATGCCCTCTTTCAAAGAAAAGGGGGCATATAGTGATCGGACTGTCCGTCCGTCTGTCATTCTGTCACAATTTGCGTTTAGGTTTTGAAAAATGCTCATTACTTCCTTGTCCCTTGCGATATAACCTTCATATTTGGTATGCATGTGTATATGGACGAGGCCTTTCCATACGCACAAAAATTTTACCCCTGTGACCTTGACCTTGAACTTAGGGTCCGCGTTTAGGTTTCGAAATCTGCGTTTAGTTTTGAAAAATGCTTCTATGTCGCTTCAGATGTAACCTTCATATTTGATATGCATGTGTATATGGACAAGGCCTTTCCATACGCACACAAATTCGGACCCCTTTGACCTTGACCTTGAACTTAGGGTCAGCGTTTAGGTTTCAAATCTGCGATAAGGTTTTTAAAAATGCTCATAACTTCTATTTCCCATCAGATGTAACCTTCATATTTGGTATGCATGTGTATATAGACATAGCCTTTCCATACGCACACAAATTTTCACCCCTGTGACCTTGACCTTGAACTTAGGGTCCGCGTTTAGGTTTCGAAATCTGCGTTAAAGTTTCGAAATAATAACCTTCATAATTGGTATGCTGAGGCCTTTCCATACGCACACAAATTTTTACCCCTGTGACCTTCACCTTGAACTTAGGGTCCGCGTTTAGATTTGGAAATCTGCGTTTAGGTTTCGATAAATGCTCATAACTTCTATCAAAGCAATTATAGGTGGCATATGTCATCCTATGGTGTCAGCTCTTTTTTTTTATATTGAAGATTGCAACTTGATATTTGGCATGCATGTGTATCTCACGGAGCTGCACATTTTGAGTGGTGAAAGGTCAAGGTCATCCTTCAAGGTCAAAGGTCAAATTTATGACTTCAAAGCAGCGCAATAGGGGGCATTGTGTTTATTACAAACACATCTCTTGTTTTTTCAATAAATAACAAAAAAAATGTTTGTATTCTCCAATTTCAAAATTGGCTCGAAACTATTGTTTTGGGGCACTCAACACTGACCTTGATAGCACTTGTATTTATTTTATATTTGAAATTTCATTTTGTTGTTTCTGCTGTTTCAGAGGCAGTTGATGCTCCAGTTCATTCACCACTGGGTGATCGTGTTTTTCATCGGAATCCTCACTGCAGTGCTGGCAGCTGCAGTCCACATTCTCGTGGAGAAGTTAGCACACGCAAAGTTCCACTTAATACAGACATGTATCCTTACAGCCTCACAGAGCTCAGGGCTTTTTTTCTTGTTTTTGTGAAGTGGCCTTGGCCCCCCCCCCCCCCCATTTTGTGAAAAAATGAGTTGAGAACTGTTAAAAATTGTGAAAAAATAAGTTGCAAACTTTCTAAAATTGTGAAAATTAGAGTCGCGAACTTCTTGAAATTGGGATAATTGGAGTCGCAAACTTCTTGAAATTGTGAAAATTTAGAGTCACGAATTTCCCAAAATTCTGAAGAACGGCTGGAGCTATCATTTACTTATTGAATAATAATTTGTTTGCTTTGTTGTTTTTTTTTCGTGGAAATATATTGCATCTGTAAGAAGGATGCTAAGCAGATACATAAGTTTAGTTTTTGTAAAGTTTTAAGTCTAAACCTGTTTATTTTAGTTCAATTTTGTGAAAATCTGAAGCTTCTTGAGCTACTCTCAAATCCGTTTCCTGAGAAGGACTAGTGTAGATAGAGGAAATCTTGAGAACACTCCGAGGGTGGGGATTGAACTTGGAACCTTTTGATTGCTAGGCGAACACCATTTTCACCACTCCACCATGACCTTAAAGCAAATGCTTTTTCTCACCATTTCGGGAATATGACTTATAGAGAATAGCCATGAAATTATGAATTTTAGCGTCATGTACTTTAAATTGGGAAATCTTATCATTGCTTGATTTATAACTTTTTAATATTTACATGTATTGCTAAAATGTACATACACATGTAAAACAAAAAAAAACTAATCAAAAAGATATCAGTGAAATGAAAAATTAGAACTTCAAACTTTTAATTTCTTTTATACTTCTCAGCTCTATTATTAAACAGCTGAAAGTCAAACATCAATTAGGTTATAGGTCAGTACTAAAAGTTGTTGTGATGATGCAGAGATGAGCTGTAAATATGAGTCGTGTTCTGGGAAAACTGAGCATAATGCATGTGCGTAAAGTGTGCAGACTGCACAGGCTAATCTGGGACGACACTTTTTGCCTAAATTGGATTATTGCTGAGAAGAGACTTCATTTAAACGAAAAATGTCATAAAAGTGGAAAGTGTCGTCCCTGATTAGCCTGTGTAGACTGCACAGGCTAATCTGGGACGACACTTTACGCACATGCATTAAGCCCAGTTTTCTCAGAAGGTGGCACACATGATGATCAATACACACACCATCAATTGTGAATTTTGAGACTGAATTTAAGAAAAATATACTTTTTTCCATTGGGGAATATTACCAAATAAAGGCTACAGAATCAGCCAAATATAAACCCTGTAAGCAAATACATTAGTTTCACCCTCAGCCTTTGAAATTTGTATCAATGTTTTAGATATTAAAAGGGATTGGAATTTGGTTTCCAATTTGCTTTGAAATGCCTTCATTTACCCTTTCCCCCAGAAGCAAAGAGAAAATGGCTTTTGAAACCAGCATAAAACCAGAACAGCCTGCAAGTAACTCGCAGTCTGTTCAGGTTTTATGCTGTTTGCTGCTCATAAGTATATAAGGGTTTGAAATGAAGCCTTTAAAACTTTAATTTAGTAAGAAAGCAGCATAAAGGATAAAACCCGAGCAGACCGCCAGTTACTCGCAGGCTGTTCTGGTTTTATACTGTTTGCACATAGCCAGTTTCACTTTGCTTCTGAGTGGTAAAGGGTTAACTGTACACTTTTTGTGTGGAAAAGAACACGGGTTTCTGTGTCCAGTGGTAAAGCCTGTGCATCGGCTAAACAAAAATCTACTGTACATGAGGGTAATGTTTATTTTGAATTTTACAGGATCTCTTCAGATTTTACTGCATCTTTATTAAATCAAATTTAAGGAAACCCTGTTCACAAGTATAGAAATCTGATTTTCACAATGCATATGGTTGAACAATACTAATGATAACAAAATGAAGATTTATGGTTGAATATTTGATAAATATATGTATATTGGGCATCCTTGTTCTTCAGACACATTTCTTTAACTGCCCTCTCAGATCTAGACAAATGTTTCAATGAGGGCTGCCTGTATCAGCCTGCTCTTATATGGGCAGCCATAAACGTGACGGTGACCTGCCTTGGGTCGGCACTGGTTCTCTATTTACAGGTGAGTTTTGAATAAATTAAACTTTAGAGCCTTGCTACAGGAAAACAGGGCTTAATGTATATGCGTATACTGTACTCCCTGATTAGCCTATGCAGTCTGCACAGGCTGATTGGGGACAACACTTTCCGTCTTCATGGTATTTTTTATTGAAAGGAACACACTTCTTAAAGAAAATCCTGTTTAGGTGGAGTGTTGTCCCTGATTAGCCTGTGTGGACTGCACAGGCTAATCTGGGACGACACTCAATGCACATGCAATAATCCAAGTTTTTATCGAACGAGGCTTAAGCATCCATATTATACTTTCCTAGTTCACAAATTTCTGGCAAATTTCTTGTGTGTTATACAATAATTAACTTAAGCTTCTTGTTTTTATATTGCTATAAAATGTGACTTATTTAATAGAAAAATAACAAATTGAATTATATTTGTGTGTGTCAGAAAATAAGAAAAATTTAACTTTTCATGTTGTTTAAGTCTTCAATAGGGCTTGGTAAGGTCATGTTTCAACAAGACCAAGGTTGGCTCTCGCCAGCCCTACTGGAACAAGCGGAACACCCTCACTCTACTCAGAAATTGTTAACAATATATCTTAAGTTTTCTTTTCCTTTTAATACATGTTACCATGTATTTTTTGACTGATTAAATAAGACAATTATTTTGGTTATCTTTTCAATACAAACTCATCAATTCGAGCATGTATAATGAGAATCATTGTGTATGAGCATTCAAGTGAGTATTAATAGTCCTTTATTGCTGTAACCAAAGGGAACTTTAGGTTTACCCCCCAGACAAAGTCAGCGATTTTGTTTTCCATATTGGGAAAGTACAAGTACCAAACCAAGTGGGAAAAATTAGTGCAAAAAAACTGAAATTTGGAAAATTCGTGTTGTGAAATCTTCATATTGGGACTTATGGGTCCTTTAAATTGCTGTGTATAAAGTGAACAAACCATTTCAAATATTCATTTACATGCATTTTGCTTTAAATGTTCAGTTTCAGTGCTAAATTTACTTGTTCACTTGCAGATAATGCACTGCATAGTTAATGAAATGTGGATAGAAAGCCATATGTTGAATATGCATGTTATGTTTAGATTTTTCATCAGACACATTTGATCATGGTTGCTACAGTTACATGAATAATTTCAAACTAAAATCTGGATTGTGCCATAAGTAAAAATTTAAGCTATGTTTATGTAATGTATTAAGATCCTATTCTAACTGAGACAACTATAACCTGAGAGGGGTCAGATGTTTGGTCTAATATGGTGTTGAATGTTGATGATGAGATATATCATACAATTGTCCCCTACAGGTTTGAACTGGAGGGGACTTATGGTTTGCGCTCTGTCTGTCAGTCAGTCACACTTTTCTGGATCCTGCGATAACTTTAAAAGTTCTTAATATTTTTTTCATGAAACTTTAAACATGGATTGATGGCAATATGGACATTATGCATGTTATTTCATTTTGTTTCTACGTCAACAATTCTGGTTGCTATGGCAACAAATAGACTAGAATTACTGCTGAAAATGGTGGTTTTCTGGATTCTGCGATAACTTTAAAAGTTCTTAATATTTTTTCATGAAACTTGAAACATGGATAGATGGCAATATGGACATTATGCATGTCATTTCATTTTGTTCATACGGCAAAAATTCTGGTTGCTATGGCAACAAATAGACTAGAATGACTGCTGAAAATGGTGGTTTTCTGGATCCTGCGATAACTTTAAAAGTTTTTTATATTTTTTCATGAAACTTGAAACATGGATAGATGGCAATATGGACATTATGCGCGTCATTTCATTTTGTTCCTGCGTCAAAAATTCTGGTTGCTATGGCAACAACAAAAATTCTGACAATGGTGGAATTTCTGACAATGGTGGAGCCGGTAGGGGACTATATTGCTTGGCAATAGTCTTGTTTATTTGCTCCCTGAAAAATTTCTGTGGAGCATTTAGTTTCCAGTATGTCCTTCCTTCCGCCACACTTTCCGTCACACTTTTGTTACAGTTTCTCATAGCGCCTTCAAAATTTTACTGATCTTTTACATATTTGGCATGTAGGTATTTTGCATGGACCTCTACCTTTTGATGAGGTTTGAGGTCAATAGGGTCAAGGTCAGTGAGGCTAAAAAAAGATTTTCTCAAGGTCACACTTTGGATACAGTTTCTCATAGCGCCTTCATATTAGGGGGAGCATCCATCGTTTTCAACGATACTTGTTCTTTCTGTTATGACCAATATTTTACATTCTTTTGAAAAACTGTATGAATATTAGAGTCTTTGTTTGGGAAAACGTGGCTTAGAGCATGTGGGTAAGGTATTGCCCCAGATTAGCCTGTGGAGTCTACACAGGCTAATCAGGGACAACACAGTCCAGTCCATGCCGAATGTCATCCCAGATAAGCTTGTGCGGACTGAACAGGCTGATCAGGGACAACACAGTCCAGTCCATGCCGAATGTCATCCCAGATAAGCTTGTGCGGACTGAACAGGCTAATCAGGGACAACACAGTCCAGTCCATGCCGAACTTCATCCCAGATAAGCTTGTGCGGACTGAACAGGCTAATCAGCGACAACACTGTCCAGTCCATGCCGAATGTCATCCCAGATAAGCTTGTGCGGACTGAACAGGCTGATCAGGGACAACACAGTCCAGTCCATGTCGAATGTCATCCCAAATAAGCTTGTGCGGACTGAACACGCTGATCATGAAGCTGAGTGCTCCCTGAACAATGCTCATTAGATACCTTTTTGGTTGCAGCCGCTAGCAGCAGGCAGTGGTATACCGCTGGTGAAGTCTTACCTCAATGGCCTCAAGATACCCGGGCTGTTCACTCTGGAATGCTTCATTGCCAAGGTCGGGGGAGTGGTCATGTCCATACTGGGAGGTCTGGCATGTGGCAAGGTACGGAGCTTTTTGTTAGGATCTGTGATGTTATTGACATGGCAAAATGAAAGTACACTTTTTTTTTCAGTATTTTGTGTTTTTTTCAGCAACTTGTTTACACTTTCAATTGTGGAAGCAGGAGTTTTTTCATTGGCTTAAGATTTCCAAACTGAAAAGAAAATGCGCGGCTGCTGATATAGATCTATTTAAAAAAAGTATTAAATGTACTGACCTTCGACTTCATGCGCAAATTAACTTTGATTGTTACAAGGCCAAGTTTTGATGATGTTTAAAAGAATACTATGATGAGTATGAATTATGATTTAATGTCTTAAAAGCATATCATCTCCTGATAGCCAGATTGGCTTATAAGCAATTTTGAATAATAGTGTATAGTGCATTTTGACACATACAAAAATGACATTTACCCAGGAATGACCCTGATGTTTGCCTCCCTCTGGTAGAGTGGGGCTTAATGCTTGTGCGTTAATTGTCGTCCCTGATTAGCCTGTGAAGTTTGTACAGGCTAATCAGGGGTGGCACTTTCTGCCTTAACTAGATGTTTGCTAAGAAACGACTTCCTTTATACAAAAAACACCAAGTCAAGTGTCAGTTTGTCAGGGACAACATTGTTTGACTTAACTAGATTTTTTGTTAAGAAAAAACCTGCTTTAAACAAAAAACACCATGAAGTGAAAAGTGTCGTCCCTGATTAGCCTGGACTGTCTTGGATGACACTTGGCGCACATGAATCAAGCTGGTTTTTGCCAGAGAGCTGCTTATATGTTTCTCTTCTCAGGAAGGTCCCATGGCACACTCAGGATGCATTATAGCAGCAGGCTTGGCCAGGGGAAGTGTCAAGTTGCCATGTGGGAAGAAACGCTTAAAAGTGAGCTTTATTAAACAACAACTTAAAGGGACCATTTCATGTTTTGATAAATTAACAAAATTGAAAAAAATGTTTCAGATTTGCAAAGTTTGGTTGTAGTTATGATTTTGCAAGGAAACAGATTACTGAACAGTTAGCATGCTCTTAAATATCTATTGTATGCATCTTTTGATGATTTAAAAAACAAAAATTATAAAGTGTTACAAACACGAAATGATTGTATACTTTGGATAGTTCTGTTGTTATTGTAAGATTTTGTGACATTACAAGGATTACTTCTATAAAGTATAAAATACATAATGTACCATGTCAGCACGGATGGCTGAGTGGTTTAAGCGCTAGACTTTTCCTACAAAGGTCAGTGGTTTAAGCCCAGACATGTATTACTTCTTTCTTTAATTGTATTTTTGTTTTATACTGGAACTATGTTTACATTTATAAATTAATAGCATTTAATGAGAAACTTCAAAACATGCCTAAGTCTGTGAAAAGGTCCATCTAAATGATGGTTAACGCTAATTTTAGCTTAGACTAATATTATACCAACTAGGCTTGCTGTCTTTTTGTATATTTTAAATGTTGAAGCAAAATATATTTAAGCCATTCATATGGTACGCATATAATTACCATACTCTACCATGTATTAATTATGCGTACACAATTTTTAGCTCCACTGGCCAGAAGCCAGCGGGGCTTATGTCATGGTCCTGTGTCCATTGTGCGTGCGTGCGTCCGTGCGTTAACTTTTTCTTTAAACATCTTCTTCTCCTAAACTACTGGTCCAATTCTGATGAAATTCCTCAGGAATGTTCCTGGTGTGAGCCTCTTTCAAATTTGTTCAAATTATGCCCCTGGGGTCAAATTTGACCCTGCCCCGGGGGAAAAAATTGAAAATTTGCTTAAATAAGGCCTATTTTGTGAAAACTTAAAAAAAATTATTGTCCATAACCATTGGGCCTAGGGCTACCAAATTTGGTATATAGTGACATCTTATAGTCCTCTACCAAGTTTCTTCAAGTTATGCCCCTGGGGTCAAATTTGACCCTGCCCGGGGGGTCAAAAAATTGAAAATTTGCTTATATAAGGCCTATTTTGTGCAAACTTTAAAAATCTTCTTGTCTATAAACCGTATGGCATAGGGCTTCCAAATTTGGTATGTAATGACTTCTAATAGTCCTCTACCAAGTTTGTTCAAATTAAGCCCCTCAGATCAAATTTCACCGTTCCCCAGGGATCACAAAATTTAACATATGCTTATATTGGGCCCATTTTGGGCAAACTTTAAAAATCTTCCTGTCCATAACCATTGGGCCTATTTCTACCAAATTCGGGTATTTAGTTACATCTAATAGTTCTCTACCAAGTTTGTTCAAATTATGCCCATGGGGAAAAATTTGACCCTGCCCTTGGGGTTACAAAAATGAACATATGCTCAAATAAGGCCTATTTGTGCAAACTTTAAAAATCTTCTTGTTCATAATTATAGATCCTAGGGCTACTAAATTTGGTGTGAAGTGATATCTTATAGGCCCCTACCTAATTTGCTTAAATTATTCCCCTGGGTTCAAATTTGACCCTGCCCTGAGGGTCACAAAACTGAACATATGACGTTTACCAGGGTAGATTACTGCGGCCGTGTGGCTGTGACAAACAACAACAACAACATCTTGTAAACATGAGATAAAAGTGCCATTTTAGATCAGATGGTGACTGCTTACAAAGGAATTGAAGTAAGAAAAAGTGTTATGATTGTTTTTCTTATAAACTGAAAAAAGTCGGGTTTTATTTAAATATGTCGAAAGTGAACATATATCCGGATAATGTTCATGTCTTTTTGTAGAGTTTAAAACCAGTTTAATAATATCTTATTGATATTAAAAACACAACTTCCATGAACATAATTATTTCAAGAAAAGTCAATATATGATACTGCATGGTAAACTCTAACTTTGTATCCAAGAGAAGGCGTTTGAATTAATGAAGTGCAATGTTCTTAACTATCGTATATGCTGCTTTTTAATAACTAATGAGTCATTGTTCCATTTGTGAATCGTGACTCATGAATTGTGGATATGATTGTCAATTGCTCAACGACCCATATATATTTCTGACCATTTTATAATTTTCTTAAAATAAGTTATGAATTGATCTTAGAAGTCAAATGTATAACTTAATTAAATACTTTTATAAATAAAAAGAAATAATCTTTAGATTATCATAATATTCTCAGGCCTGTTGGTCTTAGGGATGTGTGGGTTGTTAATTATATTTTGAGATGATTCTTTACAAAGAAAGATGCTACTATTGTATTTGTTATAAATATGTGAAAGGCTCTACGAAGGAACCAGAGATTATTAACCCTTTACCAAACACTAAAAGGATTTTACGGGTTTGTAGCTGACAACTTTATAAATAATTGTGCTAAAAGGAGAAATTGGTCAAGATTTCTCCTGTTATCACAATATTTCTACCCTACCTGATCATTTCCTTCATATTCCATTACAATTTAATTGTCGTCTGCAACCTCTTTCAAATTGAGAAAGTCGTTTGGTAAAGGGTTAAGGCATTTTGATTCCTATGGGTCTTGTGAATCTGTTTCAAATCAAATGCCTAGATTTGATCTTCAGCATCTAAAAATATGTGAAATAGAAAGAACAACATTATCTTTTGGAGAGATAAATGTACCTACGTTATAAGCAAAGGACCTGTGCAACAACTCCCGGGCTTTTTAGTCTGTTTAGTTAAGCTCACCCTTCCAACTTTTAAGCGCCCAGTGGGACGAGGGATAGAAAGAGAAAGTCACATGCTTAAGTACATTTCAACCCATGCACATTGCACGTTTTTTTTCGCATGAAAAAACAGTGGAGCGATACAGGGCCATCATGGCCCTTTTGTTTAATACCAAACATGGTTTCTATTATGGTTGTTTAGGATAGTACAATGAATTTTATGCAAATTAGCCCCCCAAAAAAGCTTTATCAAAGTAAAATGAGTACAAACTGGTTAAATTGAAAGTCTGAGGTTTAAAACTGCTCATAATACATGGTAAAGTATTGGAGGTTTAAAACTGCTTGTAATTCATGGTAAAGTACTGGAGTTTAAAACTTCTCATAATACATGGTAAAGTACTGGATATTTAAAACAGCTTATAATACATGGTAAAGTTCTGGAGGTTTAAAACTGCTCATAATACTTGGTGAAGTACTGGAGGTTTAAAACTGCTCATGATACATGGTAAAGTACTGGAGGTTTAAAACTGCTTATAATGCATGGTTAAGTACTGGAGGTTTAAAACTGCTTATAATACTTGGTGAAGTACTGGAGGTTTAAACTGCTCATGATACATGGTAAAGTACTGGAGGTTTAAAACTGCTTATAATGCATGGTTAAGTACTGGAGGTTTAAAACTTCTTATAATACATGGTAAAGTACAGTATATTTGTTCACAGCTTCATAGCGGGTTTCAAGATGACCACGAGATACGTGACTTTGTGTCGGCAGGGGCTGCCTCAGGGGTATCGGCAGCCTTTGGGTCCCCTATAGGGGGCACTCTGTTCTCAGTGGAGGAGGCAGCCAGCTTCTGGAGTCAGTCGCTTACCTGGAGGGTGGTATGTGGACACCTTAGCACTTATATGAGCCCCTCTGTAGGAAAACAGGGCTTAATGCATGTGCTTTAAGTATCATCCCAGATTAGCCTGTGCAGTCCGGAATGGAATTTTTAGTTTCAAGGAAGTCCCTCCTTACCGAAAATCAAGTTTAGGCAGAAAGTGTCATCCTTGATTAGCCTGTGCGGACTGCTCACTTTAGGCACATGCATTATGCCAAGTTTCCTCAGAACACGACTTTATAGATCAGACTTTGTGTTTTCAACTCCTCCAACTGTTCGGCAGCTTTTGCCGAAACTTACAAGGCTGAATGACCTTCATGTTGAAGACAATCAACAAGAAATAAATTTTGGCTGAATTTTGGCACTTAAATTTTGCATCCGCTATAGAAAATATAGTGATTTTGTCGGTATCAAAACACGTTGTGTGCAGGGTCATGGTCATCGGTGTCTATGAGGCCTATTCTAGTTATTGTTTATTTTCAGTTTTTTGCAGCGATGATGTCTTGTTTTTTCACTAACTTCCTGCTCAGCTTATATCACGGGACCCCCAACAATCTGTCGGAGCCAGGGCTGGTTCGTTTCAATGTTATACCGGTAAGAAATTCCCACATTTCCAGTTTCAATGTAATATATAGGTAGGAAATGCTCGTATATCAAGTTAAGATTGCAAGATTGCTACTATGCTATGAGCCTCTTTCATAGAAAATGAGGCTTAATGCATGTGCGTAAAATGTCATCTCGTTTCAGCCTGTGCAGTAAGCACAGGCTAATCTCTCTGCCTACACTGGATTTTTTTTTTAGAAAAAATCTTTGGACAAAAAATCCCCTAAAAGCAGAAAGTGTTGTCCCATATTGGCCTGTGCAGAATGCACATGCTCATCTGGGACAACATGTTGCATGCATAAAGACCAGTTTCCTCAGAACCCAGTTCACATTAAGATAATGTTTATGTCTACAGCTCTTATGTTTACAGCTCTTAGTTCAGATAATTGGAAAAATACAGTTATTTTTATGTTTTAGACAATATCTCGTAATTTTTATATTAAGGCATTTACAAACTGTATTCACAACTTACGGAATACCATTAGGGCCATCTTGATAAGTAACATTAAAATCCAGAGGGCGACAATGCGATAGTGCGATAGTACGATGGCTACAATGCGATAGTACGATGGTGACAATGTGATATTACCATTGCGAAAACGCAAAAGTACGATGGCTACAATGCGATATTACAATGGCAACAATGCAACAACGCAATAGAACGATGGCGACAATGAGATTGTCATATCGTAATGTAGCATAGTATCATCGCATTGTCGCCATCGTTCTATCGCACTTTTGCCATCGTATTGTCGCACTATCGTCATCTTATTATCGCACTGTCGTTATCGTACTTTCACATTGTCGCCATTGTACTATCGCGTTGTCGCTATTGTACTATCGCATTGAGGCAATCGTACTATCGCATTGTGGCCATCGCACTATCGTATTGTCGCCATTGTACTTATATGGCACTATCGCATTTTCGCCTTCTGGATTTTAATGTGTAACCATGTGTCCTTAACGGTATTCCGTACTCATGCAGATTTTTTTTTAATTCTTTTGAGAAATTAATAAATAAATTCACATAAACATTTCCTATATTGTATTTGTTTAACTAAAGGTTAAAGGCATGAATATGCTGTACAAAAAATCTTATAGTTATTTTTCAGAATTTATCATTTTCATTGATCGAGTTCCCAGTTTTCCTGATAATGGGAGTAGTTGGTGAGTTTTCAAACCTTTATCCACCTCTGTCATAAACACAAATAGATACAACAAACTGTGCTATCGAATAATATTTGCAAATCGGATAAATATGCATTTTGAAAAATAAGGATGCTTTTACTATGAATGCTAATCACAGTTCTGCCACAAGAATTGGTACTTAGTTTCCTAAATGACTATTTCTAAAAGCATTATCTATTCACAAGTTTTGGATTGCCAGTTTTTGTATGAGGTTGATAGTTAAATGCATACATTAAAGATGCTGAATCTGTATCTGTTTCTGAAATTTTGATGTCTCTTTTTAACAAAATAATTGTTGTACTTTTTCACAGTCCACACATTATGAATAGATCCCAACAGGCAATATTTGCAACTTAAAAACACTTTCGAAGGAAAATAGCTGCCATAACATTTTCTATTGCCCACTTGATAATTATTTCATAAAATATTTCCATCGACATAGAAGCACATATAGACAAAAATGTTCAAAGTTTCTGGCATAAAAGACATTCATATGTATTGGGATACAAATTCTACAATTTGAAAAAAACTTAGCAATGATCAAATTAAGCATGTTTATCGTTCACTAAGTATGCATTTATTTTCAAAACAAGACTACCGGGGTGGGAGAGGGAGCAGAGGAGGAGGGGTATTATTTGACAGATTTGGCATCTTTAAAACTTCTCAAATTTTCCAATGTCAAAATAAGCACAAGCTAGCATGCCCTGCTACAGTAAATTTTAAACTTGGCTTTGCTACGATTCTTGATTTCACGTAGGAACAATATTAGCATTTTCTTCTCAAACTTCTCATTTAAATGACTGATTAATAATAGTTACTATTATTATAAACGCCATTATCACATCAAAATCTTTTTACTGTCTTTTTGTTCACCAGGTGGGCTAATTGGTGCTGCTTTTGTTGTGCTCAACTATAAACTAACTGTGTTTAGAAATAGGTAAGAATTTATTAGACAATATAACTACTTCAGATTTCTCATCATAAGCATTATGCATTATGCTTTAAAGTCATATACATGTCCTTAATTTTCATGGCCAAAGTCTGAACTTTTAATGAATATTTTCTGGACTTTTGTTCTGGTGGCTCGACACTTTTAAACAGTCATACATTTCTTTCTCTAATGCACATTTAGCATATACAATGTCAATTATTTATTGCAAAATGGCGGAAAATATTGACAATAAACTTGTTTTAAAAATTCATAAACTTGAATATTTGCCATTTTTTGTGAAGTATGCAGTGAAGTAAATGGTGGGATAGGTTTCTGTTTCTATATAAAGATTTAATGCTACTGACATCCGATTTAGATGGGTGAATTCTTATTGAACATGCACCCACAAAACTTTGTGAGAAATGTTTGGAACATTTCATGAAAGTAAAACTTAACAGTTAATTACGCTTTAAGCCAAATATTAGCCTTAAACATTCTTGTATATTTTTTATCCCATATTAATTTCAGATACATGAAGTTAAAATGGATGAAGGTGATAGAGGCGGGCGTGGTGGCGATGGTGACAGGCCTCGTGGCCTTTGCCATGTTTGTCTCCCTTGATCAGTGTACAGACAAGGTTCCATATGATGCAGATGCCATAGTGGCAAAGGTAGGTGATAAATTGAACATGTGTGGTGTGGTTCTGGTGTGCCTAACATTTCCATGACACATTTATGACTATCATATTCGTCCCCTAATGTGACACCTCTCATGTGACACCTCCAAAGTGGCACATCTAACATGACACCTCTAATGTGACATCTTCAATGTGGCACCTCTAATGTGACATCTCCAATGTGACACCTCTTATATGATAGCTCTAATGTGACATCTCCAATGTGACAACTCCAATGTGACACCTCTTATGTGACACCTCTAATATGACACCTCTAATGTGACACCTCTAATATGATAGCTCTAATGTGACATCTCTTATATGACACCTCTAATGTGAGATCTCTAATGTGAGACCTCTAATGTGGTACATCTTACATGACACCTCTTATGTGACACCTCTAATGTGGTACATCTAACATGACACCTCTGATATGACACCTTTATTGTGACATCTCCAATGTGAAACCTCTTATATGACACCTCCAGTGTGACACCTCCAGTGTGACACCTCTAATGTGACACCTCTAATATGACACCTCCAATGTGACACCTCTAAGGTGACACCTCCAATGTTACATGTCTAATGTGACACCTCCAATGTGACACCTCTAATGTGTGACAGTTTTTATTGATTACATGAGAAATGACTTATACTTGTAGTATGATTTATTCCAGCTTAGTTGCCCAGAGAACCAGCATCATTCCCTGTCTACAATATTCCTGGCCACGCCCGAGGGATGCCTTAAAGCCCTTCTGCACGATCCCTACGGTGAGATGTACAACAATATATCATGCTCAGGACCCGTATTTCACCAACCCATTTTTAGACTTAAGACTAAAGAATAGACTTAGAACCAAGAAAAAATATCCAACATTTGAATACATACAGGCTACCAATGGTAATTATGACATTAACAAAATGTTCATCAAGATGAATCATTTGGAGAGAGGTAGTTTATGCCTAGCTTGACTCAGAAAATAAGCAATTGTTTTTGCCCTGTCTGTTTGTTTGTTGGTTTGTTTACGTCAAACTTTAACATTGGCCATGACTTTTGCAATATTGAAGAAAGCAACTTGATATTTTGCATGCATGTGTATCTCATGGAGTTGCACATTTTGAGTGGTGAAAGGTCAAGGTCATCCTTCAAGGTCAAAGGTCAAATATATGAGGGGGGACATAGTGTTTCACAAACACATCTTGTTTAATTTTCAAATTTAAAGAATATTTCTTTATACTTAGACTTAAGTCTCAAAATTGTTTGGTGAATACTGGCCCTGTTAATTATAGGAATGGTGAGTCCTAGGAATGATGAATGAGCTAAAAGAACAACCCCTTTCTGTGCATTTATTGGTCTTTTCTATTTCTTATCTCTGATCTCACAGTTGAGGAGGGCTTTGATCTTCTATGGACTTTACTTTTTTGTAGACAGCTATATCATCCTCTTTAATGCTGAAGATTTGATTATGTCTGTAAAATATTCTTATAACTGTATGATTTTGACCAACCTAGACTTAATTCTTGTGAGTGGAAAATATCTGAGTTTGATACTTTTTTGGTGATGAGTGTTTGAGAATCTGTATTGGTTCCATGCAGCAAACAGACGAAAATGTGTCACCATAAACCTAAATCAAACCAAAATGAACAAGACTATTGCCAAGCAATATGGTCCCCTACCGGTGAAACTCCACAATTTTCAGCAATATTTCTAGTCTATTTGTTGCCATAGCAACTAGAATTCTTGACGTAGGAACAAAATGAAATGACGTGCATAATCTCCATATTGCCATCTATCCATGTTTCAAGTTTCATGAAAAAATATTAAGAACTTTTAAAGTTATCGCAGGAACCAACATTTCAGCAATATTTCTAGTCTATTTGTTGCCATAGCAACCAAATTCTTGATGTAGGAACAAAATGAAATGACGTGCATAATCTCCATATTGCCATCTGTCGATGTTTCAAGTTTCATGAAAAAATATGAAGAACTTTTAAAGTTATCACAGCATCCAGAAAAGTGTGACGGACAGACTGACAGACAGAGCGCAAATCATAAGTCCCCTCCGGTTTTACCGGAAGGGGACAACAAGCTTAAACATCTTATTCTGGTAGAACTGGGCATAATGCATGTGCATAAAGTGTTGTCCCAGATTAGCCTGTGCAGTCCACTCAGGCTTATCATTGATGACACTTTCCGCTTAGTTGGATTTTCACCCCCCAAAAAATATTACTTTAACCCTTTACCACTTATATACGTATGTTCACACATTTCTAGTCCTTTACAAAGTTATGTTTAATTCAAGACCTTTCTTACTAGATTTAATTTTTAAAGGCTTCATTTCCAACTCTTAATAGATACTGATGAGCAGCAAACAGCACAAAACCTGAAAAGACTGCGAGTTACTCGCAAGCTGTTCTGGTTTAATGCTGTTTGCACAAAGCCATTTTAACTTGTGAGTGGGAAAGGGTTAAACAAAAAAAAACATGAAAGCAGAAATTGTTGATGCAGATAAGCCTGTGCAGACACTTTAGGCACATTCAGCTCAGTTTTCCTAAAACGGAGGTTTAATAGTAATAAATCATCTCTTTTAGGATCGTTTGGTCCAGTGACCCTGTCCATATTTGTGGTCGTGTTTTTCTTCCTTGCCGTCTGGACGTATGGCCTTGGCGTGTCTAGCGGCGTGTTCATTCCCTCACTTGTCATCGGCGCTGCCTGGGGGCGACTGTTCGGGATTGCAGTCGTCCACCTGTTTCCAGGCAACAAGGACCTATATGTGAGGATGGGAACTTTGTCTTAAGTTTGCATACTGAGATTGTGTTACAACTTTACAAGTAGGTGCGAGTTATACATTGATGCAACATACTAATTTGTGTAAATATTCATAGTGCTATTCTTAATATCCATAATAGATGCCATAAAACATGCCAAACATGGCATTAAAATACTTGGTAAAATATGGTTTTAGCTATACTATAGCAGTATAATCAGTAATACAATTTCATGATGTGAAATCGAAAGTACATCGTGAAAATAGGTGACATAACGATATACACACTATAAATAACGCAAGTAGATTGATCATTTTATATATAAATTCACTACCCATGCACAATTTGCATTCCTGGGTTTACCAAGTAACGATGATGATCAATCTACTAGCATTATTTATAGTTAACTGCTTGTTACCTGGTAGACATATCCAGTAAAATTTATTACCGAATATACTGAAAATATGAAAACTTAATAACTTTTTTCAAGTAATGTAATATACCAGTCATGATATTTCAATCAATATAAACTAATAATTGTAAAAAAAATACAGTATTTTACAACTTTTCTTTTCTTCGTCATCGTGGTTGACAGTCCCTTTAAAACGAAAAATATAAAAGCAGAAAGTGTCGTCCCTGATTAGCCTGTGTCGACTGCACATGCTTATCTGGGTAGACACTTTACGCACATGCATTTAACCCCTTTTTTACAAAGCATGACCCATATCCAATATGAACAAAGTAGCTGCTAGATATAAAATGTGTGAAATAAATACGTTGTGCTGTTAATCTGGTCTTCTCGTATGTGTAAGACAAAATTATTTTGTCTGGAATTTGAATTTAAGAATCATTTTCTGCACTGAGATGGCATGTAACTGTAGTCTTCACCTCAAACAGGCATTTTATTTGTTTTTCACTAGCATGGAATTTTGTGGTATGTATAAATGGTAAGCATAATTGTATGAAATTAAGAACAGTCGTCTTGTACAAAGTAAGAATAGTACGATCTGTATATGGATGTGCATGTATTTCTAAATCTTTGTAGCAATAATTGTTGTGAGTTTATATTTTGTTCACAAAGACATTTTGAACCAAGTTTGTTCACAGATACATTTTGAATTAAGTTTGTTCACCTGTCACGTAATTACACATTGTTCGTTGATAACACACAGTAACAACCAAAGTTCATTTCTGATTTCATCGCGATTTATTTATGTCGAATATTTCTTTTAACACAACGCTTGCTAATGTACACGAAAAACAATTTTACAGCGCCGCAGCCAACATGGCCGCCACGTCAAGAAGACGTGACAACTCTCCAAGTTCTTTCAAATCTAACCGCAGATCCTTTTTTCCACTACTAACTAAAACCTTGCATTTTTATCCCCAGGTTAATTTACATAAAATCTACTTGTAATTTCCATTGGACACCAAGGTCTGGGCTTATTACGGATTGGTTGACTTATTAGAATGTTCTAGAAGGAACAATCTATTCATGTATTTACTTGCTTGCCAAATGCACTAAAATCTAATCAATTTATATTGGTATAGAGTAATTCCGTTATATTTGTCAGTGCCATAACTTGTGTATCCTTTGCAAATAAGGTTTTTCGGTGACCCTTTCATCTTTGCTGTTTCGATGACCATGTGTGGGTACTATTAATCTCGTGTCTATATGCTGACCCTGAACTCATTGTTAAGTATATGGTCCTTCGATTCTTTTATCTAAATGACTTTTCATTTTATTGATTCCAATTATACCCCACCCTGGGTGTAAACGTATTTGTGTTCTTACTTGAAATAAATCTTAAATCAGGTCTTAGTTTATGCAAATATCTCCCAAAAATGTATTATTAAATTCTCAAACTTCATCTTAACATTGCATATACATATTATTGAAATATCCCCTTATTAATTTCCATCATAAGAATTAACTCATAAGAATAAACGATATGTTATAAGCTGTTACATGACACACCGATACATTTTGAACCAAGTTTGTTCACAGGTACATTTAAAACCTAGTACATTTTGAAGCTTAATTTGATCATTGATATATTTTGAAGCTAGTTTGTTCCCTGGTACATTTTTAATCTAGTTTGTTCACTTGTACATTTTGAACTGAGTTTGTTCACTCGTACATTTTGAACCAAGATTGTTCACTGAAACATTTTAAACAAAGATTGTTCCCTGGTACGTTTTAAACCTAGTTGTTGTTTTTTTACTGGTACATTTTGTACCTAGTTTGTTCACTGATACTTATGAACCAAGTTTCTCCATATGTACATTTAAACCTAGTATTTTCACTGGTACATTGTAAACCTAGTTTATTGATTGGTACATTTTGACCCTAGTTTGTTAACTGGTACATTTGGAACCAAGTTTGCTTGCTTCTGCATTTTGAACCAAGTTTGTTCAGTGATATATTTTAAATCAAGTTTGTTCATTGATATATTTTTAGCTCATCTATTTTTTGAAGAAAAAAAAAAAGAGCTATTGTCATCACCTTGGCGTCGGTGTCGGCGTCGGCGTCCGGTTAAGTTTTGCGTTTGGGTACACTTATCTCATAAAGTATCAATGCTATTGCATTCAAACTTTACCACTAAAGTATCATAGATATTGCTTTCATACTTGGAACACTCACAAACTATCATTAGGGGACAGTAAAGGACAAGTTGCATAACTCTGGTTATCATTTTGACGGAATTATTGCCCTTTTTTGACTTAGTAACTTTGAATATATGGTTACATTTTGAGTTTAGATCCACTTTACTTCTTAAGTATCAAGGCTATTGCTTTTAAACTTTAAATACTTTCATGCTATCATGAGGGTACTGTACCTGGCAAGTTGACTTTTACCTTGACCTTTGAATTACCTTGACTCTCAAGGTCAAATTATTAAATTTTGCTAAAATTGCCATAACTTCTTGCCACAATCGACTCCGTCCAAACCATCCCCCATGCCCCCCCCCCCCAACCCCCCTAACCCGAATCCCCCCCCCCCCCCCCCCCATCCAATCCCCCCCCCCCCCCCCCCCCGAATCCCCCCCAATTATTTTTTCTGATCATCTAATAAATGACCAACACACCCTCACACTAAAGCCCCCCACCCCCAAAAAAAATATTTTTATGCCCCCCAGTAGGGTGGCATATAGCAGTTGAACTGTCCGTCTGTCTGTCCGATAAAAAACTTTAAAATTGGCGATAACTTTTTCACTTTTAAAGATAGCAACTTGATATTTGGCATGCATGTGTATCTCATGGAGCTGCACATTTTGAGTGGTGAAAGGTCAAGGTCATCCTTCAAGGTCAAATGTTAAATTTATGGTGTCTGTCTGTCCGAAAACTTTAACATTGGCATTAACTTTTTCAATATTGATGATAGCAACTTGATATTTGGCATACATGTGTATCTCATGCAGCTGAACATTTTGAGTGGTGAAAGGTGAAGGTCATACTTCAAGGTCAAATGTCAAATATATGACATCTGTCCGTCCGAAAACTTTAACATTAGCCATTACTTTTTTAATATTGAAGATAGCAACTTGATATTTGGCATGCATGTGTATCTCATGAAGCTGCACATTTTGAGTGGTGGAAGTTCAAGGTCAAGGTCATCCTTCAAGGTCAAAAAATAAAAATAGAATTCAAAGTAGCATTCTCATGAAGCTGCACATTTTGAGTGGTGGAAGTTCAAGGTCATCCTTCAAGGTCAAGGTCATCCTTCAAGGTAAAAAAAAAATCAAAGCGGCGTTATCATGAAGCTGCACAATTTGAGTGGTGTAGGGTCAAGGTCATCCTTCAAGGTCAAGGTCATCCTTCAAGGTCAAAGGTAAAAAAAATAAAATCAAAGCGGCATTATCATGAAGCTGCACATTTTGAGTGGTGGAAGTTAAAGGTCAAGGTAATCCTTCAAGGTCAAAAAAAATATATAAAAATTTGAAAGCGGCGTTCTCATGAAGCTGCACATTTTGAGTGGTGGAAGTTCCAGGTCAAGGTAATCCTTCAAGGTCAAGGTCATCCTTCAAGGTCAAAGGTGATTTTTTAAAATAAAAAATCAAAGCGGTGTTCTAATGAAGTTTACATTTTGAGTAGTGGAAGTTCAAGGTCAAGGTCATTCTTCAAGGTCAAGGTCATCCTTCAAGGTCAAAGGTAAAAAAAAATCAAAGCAGCATTATCATGAAGCTGCACAATTTGAGTGGTGTAGGGTCAAGGTCATCCTTTAAGGTCAAGGTCATCCTTCAAGGTCAAAGGTCAAAAAAATATTATTTCAAAGCGGCCTTCTCATTAAGCTGCACATTTTGAGTGGTGGAAGTTCAAGGTCATGGTCATCCTTCAAGGTCAAAGGTATAAAAAAAAAAAAAAAAAATTCAAAGCAGCCCAATAGGGGGCATTGTGTTTCTGACAAACACATCTCTTGTTTTTTTTCAATCATGGTTAAAAAACACAAATATTTATTTTTATTATTTTATTTTTGAAATACCGTCCAACCATCCCACCCAAGAATCCCCCCCCCCCCCCAAAAAAAAAAAAAACCCTCCCTCCTTTGTGATTGAAATTGAGATAGGTCCTTACACCTTTAAAAAGAAAAATAGATGAGCAGTCTGCACCCGCAAGGTGGTGCTCTTGTTAAACAAGTTTGTTGACTGGTATATTTTAAGTCAAGTTTGTTCACTGGTACATTTTGAACCTAGCTTGTTCAGATTCTTGATGACTTATCGGTTTTCCTTTTTACATTTTCTTGTTCTCAAAGAATTTAATAAAAAATATTGGGCATGCATTCAGTTGAAATGCTAACTTCAATTACTTTCCATGACCAAGTCTCAAGTGTCCTAACTGAGATCTTGTAAAAACATTAAACAGGACAGAACAAAGCATACTCTAAACATGTCTGTATGCATGGTTCCATAAGCATTGCTGCATGCAACTGTTAATTGTACTATAAGCATGTATGTGTACCCATAAGCATGTTTTTGTACCCATAAGCATGTCTTTATAGACATATGCATGTCTTTGTACCCATAAGCACATCTTTGTACCCATAAGCATGTCTTTGTAGACATATGCATGTCTTTGTACCCGGAAGCATGTCTTTGTAGACATATGCATGTCTTTGTACCCATAAGCATGTCTTTATACCCATAAGCATATCTTTGTAGACATATGCATGTCTTTGTAGACATATGCATGTCTTTGTACCCATAAGCATGTCTTTGTACCCATAAAATGTCTTTGTACCCATAAGCATGTCTTTGTAGACATATGCATGTCTTTGTAGAGATATGAATGTCTTCGTACCCATAAGCATGTCTTTGTACCCATAAGCATGTCTTTGTAGACATAAGCATGTCTTTGTAGACATATGCATGTCTTTGTAGACATAAGCATGTCTTTGTAGACATATGCATGTCTTTGTAGACATAAGCATGTCTTTGTAGACATATGCTTGTCTTTGTACCCATAAGCATGTCTTTGTACCCATAAGCATGTCTTTGTAGACATATGCATGTCTTTGTACCCATAAGCATGTCTTTGTAGACATAAGCATGTCTTTGTAGACATATGCATGTCTTTGTAGACATAAGCATGTCTTTGTAGACATAAGCATGTCTTTGTAGACATATGCATGTCTTTGTACCCATAAGCATGTCTTTGTGCCCATAAGCATGTCTTTGTAGACATATGCATGTCTTTGTACCCATAAGCATGTCTTTGTAGACATATGCATGTCTTCGTACCCATAAGCATGTCTTTGTACCCATAAGCATGTCTTTGTAGACATAAGCATGTCTTTGTAGACATATGCATGTCTTTGTAGACATAAGCATGTCTTTGTAGACATAAGCATGTCTTTTTAGACATATGCATGTCTTTGTACCCATAAGCATGTCTTTGTGCCCATAAGCATGTCTTTGTAGACATATGCATGTCTTTGTACCCATAAGCATGTCTTTGTAGACATATGCATGTCTTCGTACCCATAAGCATGTCTTTGTACCCATAAGCATGTCTTTGTAGACATAAGCATGTCTTTGTAGACATATGCTTGTCTTTGTACCCATAAGCATGTCTTTTTACCCATAAGCATGTCTTTGTAGACATATGCATGTCTTTGTACCCATAAGCATGTCTTTGTAGACATAAGCATGTCTTTGTAGACATATGCATGTCTTTGTAGACATAAGCATGTCTTTGTAGACATAAGCATGTCTTTGTAGACATATGCATGTCTTTGTACCCATAAGCATGTCTTTGTGCCCATAAGCATGTCTTTGTAGACATATGCATGTCTTTGTACCCATAAGCATGTCTTTGTAGACATATGCATGTCTTCGTACCCATAAGCATGTCTTTGTACCCATAAGCATGTCTTTGTAGACATAAGCATGTCTTTGTAGACATATGCATGTCTTTGTACCCATAAGCATGTCTTTGTAGACATATGCATGTCTTCGTACCCATAAGCATGTCTTTGTACCCATAAGCATGTCTTTGTAGACATAAGCATGTCTTTGTAGACATATGCATGTCTTTGTACCCATAAGCATGTCTTTGTGCATGGTACCATATGCATATTGTAAGTTGGGTATTTATACACTGTACATCCAATATAATGCGCTCCGTTATATCGCTGAATCCAATATAATGCGTGTGGGTATTGGCTTCCAGTTTTTTTTCCAACCGTTCATTTCGATCTCGAGCCTTTTCTTGAAATTCAAATATGGCGCTGCCCATTGTGTTGAATGCATAATTGTTCAATTATAATTGATTAGTGAATAGTTACTATTACCTTGGCATTTGAGAACATAAGCGTGATTATCTATTGTTTGATGCAAATTAAGGTGTCTAAAAGTAGCGTGTATTTATCAGTGTTTTACGCTCTTTTGCTGTTACTATATATGTTCTATCGATATTTTTAATCATTGACAGTTTGACAAGGTTTACGAGACTTGTCTCACTTCATTGTTTTATGTCGACATTATGAGTTTAACTAATGTCTGCTAAGATGCAAATGAAGTATCGGGCAAAGAGACATTAATGATGTAATCAAGATTATTAGTTACATCGGAACGCAGGGTAATTGTTATTCAAAAATGCAAATGTGATTAATACAAAGTTGTTTTTATGTGAATAAAAATGAAGATATGTAGATACATTTAAACAAGAATGGTTTGGCAATATGAATAATAGTTTTGTCTTAGATATTTATTGGATATTAAAAACAAGTCTTGAATATGAAACATACTTGGATTTACTGCCAAAAAGATTTCATAATACTCTGTTAAACAAAGGGCTTCTTTCCACCCTTTAAGAATTTTAACTGGAAGATACATATAATCATATTTTTCGTAATGAACGATTCTGTCAATGTTGTGATCAAACGGACATAGAAGATTAATTCCATATGTAAATGTCCTTGTTTCTGTCGAATAAGGCAAAATATAAAAAACCTGTTCACTAAGTGAATCCATCATTTTTAATTAAGTTCCATATTCTATTGAACCCAACTTGTGAAATTGAAATTATAAATTTGTGTTAACCCGTTTACACTCAGAAGCAAAGTGAAAATGGCGATGTGCAAACAGCATTAAACCAGAACAGCCTACGAGTAACTCGCAGTCTGTTCAGGATTTATGCTGTTTGCTGCTCATCAGTATCTAAGGGTTGGGAATTACCGGTAAGCCTTTAAAACTTGAATTTAGGAAGAAAGGTTTTTAATTAAAATCAACTTTCTAAGGGACTACCAATGCGTGAAAATACGTATCTAAGTGGTAAAGGGTTAAGCAAGATTAAAGACGTTAATATTTATAATTATGTCCTGATTCTATCATAATAGTTTAACAAATTTGTTATGAACATTACAAATAGTTTAAATTGTATAATACATTGGTAGTTTACATAAATACTAGATATTTTATAGCTGTTGTAATATTGATTTCAAAATGTCCATTGCTCGTTTTTGGAGATTTAAACATGCGCATAATTTTGCATTTTCATTTAGTTACTTAATAAATAATCTGTGGCTTAAGGTAGAGAAACAGGCTAATAAATAATCTGTGACTTAAGGTAGATAGATAGGCTAAGATAAGATAAGTGGTTATTTTTTTTCCCTTTAACATCAGTGAGGATTAAACTATCCCTATTGTATCCATAGGAATGTTCAGTCCCTACAGCAGTTTTATGATATGACCCTCAGGCCAGGTATTTGGTCATTGCAGGCGCAGGAGATAGGCAAGTACGCCTTGATTGGGGCCGCGTCCCAGCTGGGCGGAGTCCTGCGTACGACCATCAGCCTGACCGTCATCATAGTGGAGTGCACGGGAAACATTTCCTTTGGCCTGCCCATCATGATAGTGCTTATGATCTCCAAGTGGGTCGGAGACTTCATCTCAACGGTTAGTACTCTAATTTAAAATACGCCTGTTTATTTAATCTTGATTGCTGAGAAAGCTTAAGGCTTATTGAAAAGCTCTTGAACCCGTTTCCTGTGTAGAACCATTACTTGGTATCTTTAGGGTAGATTTAAGGCATGCTTCCAGAGTGGGAATCCAACCCATGACCTGCCGATGGCTAGGCTGACACCATTTTAACTGCGCTGTGGCGACCTTAACTTGAGGGGTTGGTTTAGTTTTAGGCACAGCATGTTGTTTCCTACATATTTATATCACCCTTAGTAATAATGTCAGGCGTTGTGTGTCCTGTGTCTTGCATTGTCATTTTTTGTCTTGTTAGCCTGTTTGCACTCTAGTGGCAACGTTTTTAAATAAAATTTTGATAAAACTTAAGTATTTATTTGGATAATATTCAATATTCACCATTCATTTAGAATTTTAGTTTGACCAACCTTTTAAATGCCAAGACAAATGTTTTGGCAAAATGCACCAAAGCGTCATTCTACAACTTAATTATCTGATTAAAGTGGAATTATCCTCTTCAATTTCCCCAAAATGCCATGTTTTTTTAAAGATTTTTTTGAAATTTGGATCAAATCTCAACAGTGCTTTTTTGTTCAAATTCAGGGCCATTATATGCGCCCATGCCCAATAGAAAATGTATATTTTTTCCCCAAATGGGACCCAAAAATTCCCCAAGTAAAGGTTTCCAAAAAGAAATTTACGTATTTTTAAATAAATGTTTAACCCTTTGAGCGCTGGAACCGGAAGGCCTTTGCAAACAGTTTGGATCCAGATGAGACGCCACAGAACGTGGCGTCTCATCAGGATCCAAACTGTTTGCGATTCTAATAGTATTCTTTGGAAAAAAACAAAGAAAATGCTAATTTTAGAAATTTAGCAGACAACATTTTAGCAGACGACGAATTTCCCAGCATGCAAATGTTTAACATTTAGTACATCTCCCACCCAGCTCTACAGGTTGAACCTTAGTTAACATAATATTGAAAACACTTTTATTCTACCGGTAATTTTCAAAGTATTTGTAAAAAGGCAATGTAATTTTTCACAATTCAAACAGACCCGGCCCCATTCCCAAAATCATAAAAAAAAAATCTGCTTGTTATTACAGGGCCTGTACGACATGAACATAGAGGTGCTAGGTCTGCCCCTGTTACCATGGGAACCGCCGGCACTCTGTGACACTATTAAAGCATGGCAAGTTCTTTTGTTAATAATTATACACCTGTTGTTTTTTTAATTACTGTAATTGATTTCCATTATATTAACTAATATTATACTACAAAGAAAAAAATTCTAAATTTTTAATTTGAATTTTCCTTTGTCAACAATTATTGTTAGTCTTTAGGTTAGCATACGTTGTTGGGTGAAAATATTGCCATAGCTGTTAATAGCTATACAAATAAAAAAATAATAAATAAAGTTTAAGCTTGAACTTGATGACCTGACTGCCCAGATGTGTAGACATGACTGCCCAGATGTGTAGGCATGACTGCCCAGATGTGTAGGTATGACTTCCCAGATGTGTAGACATGACTGTCCAGATGTGTAGACATGACTGCCCAGATGTGTAGACATGACTTCCCAGATGTGTAGACATGACTGTCCAGATGTGTAGACATGACTGCCCAGATGTGTAGGCATGACTGCCCAGATGTGTAGGCATGACTGCCCAGATGTGTAGACATGACTGCCCAGATGCGTAGGTATGACTGCCCAGATGTGTAGGCATGACTGCCCAGATGTGTAGGCATGACTGCCCAGATGTGTAGGTATGACTGCCCAGATGCGTAGGCATGACTGCCCAGATGTGTAGACATGACTGCCCAGATGTGTAGACATGAATGCCCAGATGCGTAGGCATCACTGCCCAGATGTGTAGGCATGACTGCCCAGATGTGTAGACATGACTGCCCAGATGTGTAGGCATGACTGCCCAGATGTGTAGGCATGACTGCCCAGATGTGTAGGCATGACTGCCCAGATGTGTAGGTATGACTGCCCAGATGCGTAGGCATGACTGCCCAGATGCGTAGACATGACTGCCCAGATGTGTAGACATGACTGCCCAGATGCGTAGGCATCACTGCCCAGATGTGTAGGCATGACTGCCCAGATGTGTAGACATGACTGCCCAGATGTGTAGGCATGACTGCCCAGATGTGTAGGCATGACTGCCCAGATGTGTAGGCATGACTGCCCAGATGTGTAGGCATGACTGCCCAGATGAGTAGACATGACTGCCCAGATGCGTAGACATGACTGCCCAGATGCGTAGATATGACTGCCCAGATGCGTAGGCATGACTGCCCAGATGTGTAGGCATGACTGCCCAGATGTGTAGACATGACTGCCCAGATGCATAGACATGACTGCCCAGATGTGTAGGCATGACTGCCCAGATGTGTAGACATGACTGCCCAGATGTGTAGACATGACTGCCCAGATGTGTAGGCATGGCTGCCCAGATGTGTAGACTTGACTGCCCAGATGTGTAGGCATGACTGCCCAGATGTGTAGGCATGACTGCCCAGATGTGTAGACATGACTGCCCAGATGTGTAGGTATGACTGCCCAGATGTGTAGACATGATTGCCCAGATGTGTAGGCATGACTGCCCAGATGTGTAGGCATGACTGCCCAGATGTGTAGACATGACTGCCCAGATGTGTAGGCATGACTGCCCAGATGTGTAGGCATGACTGCCCAGATGCGTAGACATGACTGCCCAGATGTGTAGACATGACTGCCCAGATGTGTAGACATGATTGCCCAGATGCGTTGGCATGAGGTATCATACTGGTTCATTTCTGTTGTCTTTGTAGTGACCTGATGAATTCTCCTGCCCTGTGTGTAAACAAAATAGAGAGTGTGGGTCGCATAGTGGACATTCTGAAGAATGAAGCCTTCTGTGGATTTCCCGTCGTCAATGCCAAGGGATTGGTAGGACTTGTTCTTTTATATCTGCGTATTTCGAAGTTTATGAGGTCCTTCCGTGACTGGGACTGCATTATGTGAAGAGCCAGAGAGTGCCCTATCTCTCCAACCTAATAAGCTATATAGACTCAAAAAATTTGGGACAAACTCTGAAGTATTATTGCTGCAATTTAAAGCGTTTTTCTTTTTACTGCAATATTTTCAAGTTTGATGTGGCCTTGGGTTGTGAAGGGGAGGCCTTAGTACTTAGAGGAGACCCCATCTGTCCAGTATGGGAACCACCAACCAAGCTCGCATGCTTCCTGGCATGGGGATCGATCCGTGGTTGCCGTGGTGAGGAGGGCATGTACCAGCCACTGCGGTCACCGGACAGCCATTATACTTTAATAGCAGAGTTGTTTGCATAATATTACTCTTAAGAAAATATGTAGGTCACTTAGGCAATTTTGCTCAGAGGTAAAATATTTTGTTTAGCAAATATTTCTATCTTATCTTCTTCTACAAAACAATGATTAAAAAAATGCAGCTAAATTGTTTACTTTTTTTTGTTATCTGAAGACCCTTTTTGTTATAAATAATCAAAACAAAGAGAGAAAATAAAGGGAGAAATCTGAGCTTAGGTAAGGGATGATGAACAAAATAGATTATTTGCTTTACACTGAAATGCCACTGCTTGATCTTCAGTCTGTCTGAACCTTGCTAAATAAATTTTCTCTCAATTCTTACCCAATATTATTGATCCACCAATACTAGTTCAATCTAGTCGCCTAGGTGTTGTGGATATGGTGTCTGCCTAGCGACTGGGAGGTTATGGGTTCGATCTCAATTGTGGGAGTGTTTTGAAGCTCTTCCCCAAAGACTCCCAAGTACTGGTTCTACCCATGACACTGACTCTTGAGCATTTCAATGAGCATTAGGCTTTCGATGAAACCAATCGAAAATTAATGTGTGTTGGTAGGATTTAACTTTAGGGAACATTTCAGATCAAGTTTTCTGTTAGAAATTTGGCGTGGTCTGCTAACAAAAGGTTACAAAATGTTAATTACCATAGTATTTAATAAATACCAAAAATGGCACAGCCAGGGACTTAAGGAATTACCTGAATTTAAAGCCACACAACTTATTTGGCAATATATTTAGTAAATGTAAGTATAAATAAGAAACATATTTTATCTATGCCAATTAGAATATTTCTGGTGGTTACAAGGTAGAAATCCGTCTTTTTTGCGTTTTAAAACTTTAAAAAAATAATGGCGTTTGTCAAAATGGACGTATACATATAGAAATCCTACTTTCGGTTTAAAAAGCGGTACCGTTTGAAAAATAATAAATTACTTGCTAACTAGGCTATGGATTTAATGACAATTTTTCACACTTTCAAATTGCATCTCTATGTATTGATTATCATGTATTTCATTTCAAGGTCAGAGGCAAAGTGTGTGGCTTTAAGGAATATCCTGATGTTTTTTAAAAAGCTTTATGAATATGGGCCCTGTTTGTCTGTTGGTAGGATTACAGCAAACCTGAGAAGGTGCGAGGTCTGATCCTGCGATCTCAGCTGCTTGTCTTACTCAAGCTCAAGGTATTGGGGATTTTTATATCCTCCATTCTTAAGTTTAACCCTTTGCATGCTGGGAAATTTGTCGTCTGCTAATATGTCGTCTGCTGAATTGATAAAATTAGCATTTTCTTCGATTTTTTTCAAAGAATATTATCAGAAAAGCAAACAGTTTGGATCCTGATGAGACGCCATGTTCTGTGGCGTCTCATCTGGATCCAAACTGTTTGCAAAGGCCTTTAAAATTTGGTTCCCGCACTGAAAGGGTTAAGGGGACAGGTTCACTTGATTCACTTTAGAAGCTCCATTCCCTTTGTATCTCTTTAAATCTATATTACCATACAATATCTAGTGTTGCGATTTTGGGCTATTACTATAAGGAACATTGATTTTGTATTGTTAACTTTATATTTTCGAAACATTGTACAAAATATTCCTTGATTTTGAGTTTTTATGTTACTTTAAGTGAAAGGGAGCGGGTACACTTGATTCACTGTGGAAGCTGTTCTCTAAGTCATTAGACAAAAACTTTTCACACCATTTACTTTTGCATGGTTCAACATATACAATTCTATATTCTTATGTAGTTGTGCTTGCGCAATTTTTATTACACAACGTTACCAATTGCTTAAATTATTTCCCCTTTTATGCCCTCATGCATCTACAGATGTTGGGGGCATTTAGCAAATTGCCTACCCGTTCTCCATCCATTACCCTGTCTGTTCGTCTGTACAAGGGTAATCTAAAATGACATGGTTTGTCTTAGATCAATAATTCCTCCTTCAATTCTTTAATTCTTGCATGAATGTTTTTTGAACATTTTCAACACACCGACACAACCAGACCGAATTGACATTGACATTTGGACTTATTCTGAATTTCCAAATTATTGGTTAACTCTCAATGGTGAGTTTTGCTTTGATATCAATACTTCTTTGATACTTGTTATCTATGAACACTAGTTGACACATCAACATCATTTATCCTTAATTTGACCTTGGACTGTCGTTTTTTTTTTCATTCAAAATCTGCTCTGGTATCAGGCTCCATTCCCAATGGAAAAAAAGTATATATTTTTCCCAAATGGGACCTTAATATTCCCAATTGAAGGTTTCCAATTTTTTTTAATTTTTTTTTTTAGATCTCAAAATTTTAGATCCCACCCATCCAGCTATATCAGTTCAACCTTAGTAAATATAATACTTAAATACACCTGTATTGTCAATTTTGAAGCATTTTTTAGCAAAAAAACAACACTGATTTCTCAATGTTAGGCAAAACACAGCACATTTTCCCAATCCAAAGGGACCTGGCCACATTCCCAAAATTGTTGGAAAAAAAACACTCGACTTAAGACTACCGGCCATTCAGAAGGTTCATTTTTTTTTTTAACCCAATAAGATGGGTTTCCTCTAAAATCAATACTTCTTACAAAGCTTTGATAATTCAAATGATGTTTTATCTATGAACACTTGCAACACACCTACATTACTTGACCTCATTTTGACCTCATTTTGACCTACTTTTGGACTTTTTCAAGAGCCTTGTTCTGTATAAACTGGGCTTAATGCATGTGCGTAGAGTGTTTTCCCAGATAAGCCTGTGCAGTCTGCACAGGCTAATCAGGAAGGTCACTCTCCGCTTTATGGATTTTTTTTGTTCATATGAAATCTCTTTTAAATGAAAATCCAGGTATGATGGAAAGTGTCGTCACTGATTAGCCTGTGTGGACTGCACAGGCTTATCTAGGACAACACTTTAGGCACATGTATTAAACCCAGTTTTTCCAGAACCAAGCTCATATTGTTATAACATCTGCAGTGATTTATAATGCAGATCTACAGCCCCAGCAGTCTGGTGCAGCCCAACACGGTAACACTGAAGGACTTCCGTAACTACGGCAACCAGCACTTAAAGATTGAGGTATGGGTCTTTTCTCAATTTTCAGAAACAACTTAACTTTAGTCTGTAATCCATAGAGTAGTTGTTATTTGAGTGGGAAAATGGGAAATGAATATTCCTGAATTGATGACCAAGATAATCCAGTGCAGTCCTCACAGGTTTATCTGGGACGACACTTTCTTCTTTAAAGGGGCCTTTTTACAGATTTTGGCATGTATTGAAGTTTTTCATTAAATGCTTTATTTTTATAAATGTAGCCATTGGATCTAAAAAGTTCCAGTAAAAATCAAGAATAAAAAAAAATTAAAGAAAAAAAAGTAACCCTCAACAGGACCCGAACCACTGACCCCTTGAGTCCTGGAGTCAAAAGTCTACCACTAAGACCACTAGGCCATCCGTCCTCATACAATGATGGAAGTATTTTATACTTTATATAAGCAATCGTCGTAACTTAACAAAATATAACGACAACAACAGAACTCTCTAAATTATTCAATCGTTTCGCGTTGCAAAGCTTTATAATTGTCAGGTTAAATTGTCTAAAGATGCATATAATGGCTATTTTAGAGCATGGTAAATGCTCAGTATTGCTATTCCCTCACAACTATCATACAAAACCAAAAATTTGCAAATCTGAAACAATTTTTTTCAATTTTGTCAATTTACCAAAACGTATAAATACCCCTTTAAGGAAATTTTTCGTTTTAAAGGAAGTTTTCTCTTAGTATAGGCACATGCATTTAGCCCTGTTTTCGAAGAGGATGTGTGATTTCTTTAAACATTTATTTATGTTGACATATGAGTTTGCTTAGTGTTCAAGAATTGGCAACATATGATGTTACTGGATTGACACATTCATTTATCACCTACTACCCCTTGTGTTCTATGTAATATAACCATTACAAATATTTGTATGCCCCCGATCTGTCTGTCTGTCTGTCTGCCTGCCTGTCTGCCTGCCTGTTTGTCTGTCTGTCTGTCTGTCTGTCTGTCTGTCTGTCTGTCTGTCTGTCTGTCTGTCCATCCAAAAACTTAACCTTGTTCATAACTTTTGCAATATTGAAGATAGCAACTTGATATTTGGCATACATGTGTATCTCATGGAGCTGCACATTTTGAGTGGTGAAATGTCAAGGTCATCTTTTAAGGTCAAAGGTCAAATAAAGGGCTCCAAGGGGCGCAAAAGGGGGCATTGTGTTTCTGACAAACACAGCTCTTGTTACCTTAAACATGTGTAACATAGCTTTGTGAGCTTTTTCATTGTCTCCTTTTTTGACTGATTAATTAATTAATGTTAATTACTTTGCTGAAATAGCATTCCAATTACAGGTGACATCACTCAATGTAATATCTTTATGCTTTTCTCATGAAGTATATGTAAATGTTATTTTTTTTTGCTAATTTAAAAGAATTTGATAAAATAGACCTTAATCTCATTTTCATTTCATACCATGATTTGTTGTTAAATTTGTCCAGGATATGTTTAAATGCTAAAAAAAGGCTCTATTGTTGACAAAATTTATGAAATTGTTTAACAAAATATAGTATGAAATGACAGTTTGTGTCAGAGCCTTTGTAATATTATGTAGATAATTTAACAATTTGGAACTCAAGTAAAAATACTTGAGTTCATCTTAAGGTGTTAATGAGATGTGACTGTTGCTCACAAATAACACTTTCCTTATGATATAAATAAGCCTTGCTCTGTGAAAAGAGGATTTAATGCATGTGCATAAAGTGTTGTCCCAGATTAGCCTGTGCAGTTCGCACAGGCTAATCAGGGACGACACTTTCTGCCTTAACTGGATTTTTGCTAAGAAGAGACTTTCTTTAAACAGACAATATCATAAAAGCAGAAGGTGTTGTCTCTGATTAGCTTGTGCAGACTGCACAGGCTAATCTGGGACAACACTTTATGCACATGCATTAAATCCTCTTTTCACAGAACATGGCTCAAATGATCCGCCCTCTCAGAGAACAGGGTTTCATGCATGTGTTTAAAGTGTTGTCCCAGATGAGCCTGTGTAGCCACTTACATTGTTAACTGCATTAAGCCCTACTTTCCCAGAGAGTGTTGTCCCAGATTAGCCTGTGTAGCCACTTACATTGTAAACTGCATTAAGCCCTACTTTCCCAGAGAGTGTTGTCACAGATTAGCCTGTTTAGCCACTTACATTGTAAACTGCATTAAGCCCTACTTTCCCAGAGAGTGTTGTCCCAGATTAGCCTGTGTAGCCACTTACATTGTAAACTGCATTAAGCCCTACTTTCCCAGAGAGTGTTGTCCCAGATTAGCCTGTTTAGCCACTTACATTGTAAACTGCATTAAGCCCTACTTTCCCAGAGAGTGTTGTCCCAGATTAGCCTGTGTAGCCACTTACATTGTAAACTGCATTAAGCCCTACTTTCCCAGCCTGTTTAGGCACTTACATTGTAAACTGCATTAAGCCCTACTTTCCCAGCCTGTTTAGCCACTTACATTGTAAACTGCATTAAGCCCTACTTTCCCAGCCTGTTTAGCCACTTATATTGTAAACTGCATTAAGCCCTACTTTCCCAGAGCACAGCCCAAATATAACAAAGTGAAATTCTAGTCATTAATTTCTTTATGTTTCATTGAAATGGTATGTTTTGGATAATGGTCAAATTATTTTGTGTGAGAAGGTGTTTATTAGAAATTTTTAGAAAATATACTTGTATAAAAATCATTATTACATATTTTTTGGTATATCAATACCAGTAACATTTCATGGTCCTTTGAGTTCATAATTATTTTTAGAACTGTTCTTATCATAGGATATACATATAACAGATGAAGAAAGGGACTACATGATGGATCTACGACCATATCTTTCACCAAACCCATATACTGTGGGACCAGTAAGTATCTATGACTGTATCTTTCACTAAACTCATATACTGTGGGACCAGTAAGTATAATCTATTACTGTATCGTTCACCCATATACTGTGGGACCAGTAAGTATCTATGACTGTATCTTTAACCAAACCCATATACATGTACTGAGGTACCAGTAAGAATCGATGACTGTATCTGTAACTAAACCCATATATTGTGGGACCATTAAGTATCTATGACTGTATCTTTCACTTAACCCATATACTGTAGGACCAGAGAGTATCTATGACTGTATCTTTCACTAAACCCATATACTGTGGGACCAGTAAGTATAATCTATGACTGTATCTTTTACCCATATACTGTGGGGCCAGTAAGTATCTATGACTGTATCTGTAACCAAACCAATATACTGTGGTACCAGTAAGTATCTATGATTGTATCTGAAACCAAACCCATATACTGTGGGACCGGTAAGTATCTATGACTGTGTCTGTAACCAAATCCATATACTGTGGGACCAGTAAGTATCTATGACTGTATCTGTAACCAAACCCATATACTCTGGGACCAGTAAGTATCTATGACTGTATCTGTAACCAAACCCATGATTTACTGTTGGACCAGTAAGTATCTATGACTGTATCTGTAACCAAACCCATATACTGTGGGACCAGTAAGAATCTATGACTGTATCTGTAACCAAACCTATATACTGTGGGACCAGTAAGTATCTATGACTGTATCTGTAACCAAACCCATATACTGTGGGACCAGTAAGTATCTATGAGTGTATCTGTAACCAAACCCATATACTGTGGGACCAGTAAGTATCTATGACTGTATCTGTAACCAAACCCATATACTGTGGGACCGGTAAGTATCTATGACTGTATCTGTAACTAACAACATATACTGTGGGACCAGTAAGTATCTATGACTGTATCTGTAACCAAAATCATATAATGTGGGACCAGTAAGTATCTATAACTCTATCTTTCACGAAACCCATATTCTGTGGACCAGTAAGTATCTATAACTGTATCTTTCACCAAACTCATATACTGTGGGACTAGTAAGTATCTATGACTGTATCTGTCACAAAACCCATATACTGTGGGACCAGTAAGTATCTATGACTGTATCTGTAACCAGACCTATATATTGGGTGACCGGTAAGTACTTGATGGATCTATGACCCTATCTTTTACCAAACCTGTATACTGTGGGACCGGTAAGTACTTTAAACATTCAAAATACCTCACTTATGAAACACAAAATACTAAATCTTTCCTGGATTCCTGCACACAATATTATTGTCTTGATAAGTATTCTATAGTTTTACACTCAAGCTGAAATTTAAAAAAAAAATAGGGAGAAGAACTATAGAAGACATTGTCTTTCGTTCTAATCCTATTCAAACATATTCATTGAATAAATGTTACATGTAATGCTATGTAAAACTATGTGTATTGTTTGAAATAAATATGTTTAAACTTAAATTAAAAAAAAACGAAGAAAACAACAACAACCTTTCTTTTAAGGTTAGTTAATCCCTTATGGAATTGATTTTAATGTGTATGGGAAATGGTAATGGTGGATGGTTGTCTCAATAATCAAATTATTTTACCCCCACAAACGAAGTTTAGGGGGATATATAGGAGTGAACTTGTCGGTCGGTCGGTTGGTCGGTAGGTCGGTTGGTCTGTCTGTCGGTCCGTATTAAGTGTCCGCTCTCTAATTCAAGTAGTTTTCATCCGATCTTCACCAAACTTGGTCAGAAGTTGTATCTACATGATGGCTAGGCCAAGTTCGAACATGAGCCTTGCCAGGTCAAAAACTAGGTCATGGGGACACTTAGTGCGTTTTAAACATTCAGCATGTTGTTTGCTCTCTAATTCAAGTAGTTTTCATCCGATCTTCACCAAACTTGGTCAGAAGTTGTATCTAGATTATCTTAAGGCCAAGTTTAAACATGGGCCTTGCCGGGTCAAACACTTGGTCACGGGGTCACTTAGTGCGTTTTAAACATTCAGCATGTTGTTCGCTCTCTAATTCAAGTAGTTTTCATCCGATCTTCACCAAACTTGGTCAGAAGTTGTATCTACATGATGTCTAGGCTAAGGTCGAATAGAGCCTTGCCGGTTCAAAAACTTGGTCACGGGGTCACTTAGTGCGTTTTAAACATTCAGCATGGTGTCCTCTCTCTTATTCTAGTAGTTTTCATCCGATCTTCACCAAACTTGGTCAGAAGTTGTATCTAGATGATCTGAAGGCCAAGTTTGAACATGGGCCATGCCAGATCAAAAAACTAGGTCACAGGGTCACTTAGTACTTTTACACATTGAGCATGGTGTCCGCTCTCTATTTCAAGTAAATTAAATCCGATCTTCACCACACTTGGTCAGAAGTTGTAACTAGATGATGTGTAGGTCAAGTTCGAACATGGGCCATGCCGGGTCAAAAACTAGGTCACGGGTCCACTTTTAAGCCTCACCATGTTGTCCACTCTCTAATTCAAGTAGTTTTTATCCAATCTTCACCAAAATTGGTCAGAAGTTGTATCTTGATAATGTCTAGGGCAAGTTTGAATATGGGTCATGCCGGGTCAAAAACAAGGTCACGGGGTCTCTTATTGCGTTTAAAACATGACAATGTTGTCCGCTCTTTAATTCAAGTATTTTTATGCCCCCCCTTTGCTCATGTCGGTCAGTCGGTAGGTTGGTCGGTCGGTCCGTCCACCAGGTGGTTGTCAGACGATAACTCAAGAACGCTTGGGTTAGGATCATGAAACTTCATGGGTAGATTGATCATGACTCGCAGATGACCCCTATTCATTTTGAGGTCACTAGGTCAAAGGTCAAGGTCACGGTGACCCGAAATAGTAAAATGGTTTCCGGATGATAACTCAAGAACACATACGCCTAGGATCATGAAACTTCATGGGTAGATTGATCATGACTCGCAGATGACCCCTATTGATTTTGAGGTCACTAGGTCAAAGATCAAGGTCACGGTGACTCGAAATAGTAAAATGATTTTCGGATGATAATTCAAGAACTTATATGCCTAGGATCATGAAACTTCATAGGTAGATTGATCATGACTTGCAGATGACCCCTACTGATTTTCAGGTCACTAGGTCAAAGGTCAAGGTCACGGTGACCCGAAATAGTAAAATGATTTTCGGATGATAACTCAAGAACGCATGTGCCTAGGATCATGAAACTTCATAGGTAGATTGATCATGACTCGCAGATGACCCCTATTGATTTTGAGGTCACAAGGTCAAAGATCAAGGTCACAGTGACCCGAAATAGTAAAATGATTTTCGGATAATAACTCAAGAACGCTTTTGCCTAGGATCATGACACTTCATAGGTTCATTGATCGTGACTCACAGATGACCCCTATTGATTTTCAGGTCACTAGGTCAAAGGTCAAGGTCACAGTGACAAAAAACGTATTCACACAATGGCTGCCAGTACAACGGACAGCCCATATGGGGGGAATGCATGTTTTACAAACAGCCCTTGTTCATCCAATCTTCACCAAACTTGGTCAGAAGTTGTATCTAGATGATGTCTAGGTCAAGTTTGAATATGGGTCATGCCGGGTCAAAAACTAGATCACGGGGTATCTTAGCGCGTTTTAAACCTCACCATGTTGTCCGCTCTCTAATTCAAGTAGTTTTCATCCAATCCTCACCAAATTGGTCACAAGTTATTTCTAAATGATCTCTAGGACAAGTTTGAACATGGGCCATTCCGGGCCTAAAACTAGGTCACTGGGTCACTTAGTGAGTTTTTTAACATTCAGCATGGTGTCTGCTCTCTAATTCAAGTAGTTTACATCCGATCTTCACCAAACTTGGTCAGAAGTTTTATGGAGATGATCTTAAGACCAAGTTAGAACATGGGCCTTTCTGGGTCAAAAACTAGGTCAAGGGGTCACTTAGTGCGTTTTAAAAATTGAGCATGGTGTCCGCTGTTTTTTGTGAAGACGACATGCAAAATATTATGTGTCAATGCGGCATGTGGGGGTATTCGTCACGTCTGTGACAAAGCTCTAGTTTATAATAGTTATTGAAGTTGGTTTCTAAATTTACCAATAGATGACAATATATACAGATTGTTCTGCATTCTCTTTTTCTAAGGTACATATAGTTTCTTAAAATATCTAATGTTGATTACATGTATTAGACTATGCAACACATTTGTGTCTAGTGGTCACTTGTCAATACCAGCTCATTTGTAATAAAGTTATGTTCATTGATTTCTCATATGCAACATTTCAGTCGTTTTCTCTGCCCCGGTTATTTCGTCTGTTCCGAGGTCTTGGATTGCGCCATCTAGTCGTGGTGAATGACTGTAACGAGGTATGTTGTGTGAGAAGGGAACTTGTGGTTTTTTAAAGCTTTACAGCTCAGAAGCAAAGTGTAAATGGCTACATGTATATGCAACTAGCCTGAGAGTTACGCCCAGTCTGTTCAGGTTTTATGCTGTTTGCTGCTCATCAGTACCTTATAGTTGGAAATGAAGCCTTCACAACTTGAATCCAGCAACAAAGGTCTTTGATTAGATTTTCAAAGGGATTATAACAAATGGGTCAAAGCGCCTACCTGAGTGGTAAAGGATTAAGGGTCATGAGATGGGGACAAGTTTTGATGTAACCTGAGTAGTAAAGGATTAAGGGTCATGAGATGGGGACAAGTTTTGATGTAACCTGAGTAGTAAAGGATTAAGGGTCATGAGATGGGGACAAGTTTTGATGTAACCTGAGTGGTAAAGGATTAAGGGTCTTGAGATGGGGACAAGTTTTGATGTAACCTGAGTGGTAAAGGATTAAGGGTCATGAGATGGGGACAAGTTTTGATGTAACCTGAGTGGTAAAGGATTAAGGGTCATGAGATGGGGACAAGTTTTGATGTAACCTGAGTGGTAAAGGGTTAAGGGTCATAAGATGGGGACAAGTTTTGATGTAACCTGAGTAGTAAAGGATTAAGGGTCATGAGATGGGGACAAGTTTTGATGTAACCTGAGTGGTAAAGGGTTAAGGGTCATGAGATGGGGACAAGTTTTGATGTAACCTGAGTACCGTAAAAACGCAGTCATAAGTCTACCCGGCTCATAAGTCGGGGGGTATACTTTGGTACCAAAATTGGAGATTTTGAGTATGTTAGCTTCATAAGTCGAGTCAGAAATTTTCTGTTTACAAGTTTCATAAACGGACGCCATTTTAAATGTACATGAAGTTGCGGTAGTATTCTATATATTGCACATGACGTCACTGTGGAACTGTTGAACGTAGTCAAAGCCAACACATGTATTCTAAACTTCGTTTAATATATTCAATACGATTTATTGTGGAAATGGAAAATAATATTTTTCAATATAGACAAGCAAAGCATAATCAACCACATAGAAAACAACATAGAAAACTTTAAACAATACGATCTTATGTACATTGTAATATACACAACACATTTAATGGGCGGATGAATGTTACCTTCATAGCACATTAAAATTCCTCGAAACTCGCGTTTGCCAGGCATATTCAAAGATTTATCGTAAGTCCAGTTGTGTTTTTTTGTTTATCTAATTAATAAATGGTTGCACTCAATAATCCACGCTAGTAATTATCCACAAACTATTTTCCGCTTTTAATCCGATGAAACAATATTATCACTGTAATCCAATCTTTGTACTTTTAATCTGACTGTCAAAACAATTGATTAGTGTCTCGGTAAAACGTGTTTTTTTAACAATGATTGACATACCCAAGAGACCGCTAACTCCACCTTTTTCTCTGAAACAGTTTCAAAGGCGGAGCTATACACGTGCTCAAGCATAATGGGACGATTGCAAGCGAGTTACAAACACGCGATTGGTTAAGCATATCGCTTCTCTAAACAAAGGAATCCAATTTTATCGGCGAGAAAGGTGTTCTTTATGGCTTCTCTACAGGAAACGGCTTTCCTTTGATGACGTCAAACTGTCGATTTACACATATTGCGAATTTTCGCGAGACTTTAAATGATGTCCTTGATTCTTTGTCTACATGAACAGTAAAAAACAACACCTGCTTACATGAAGATTTTGGATTAAATTATCAAAATAAAAACAAGAGTAATTGCAAACTGTGATTATATTAATTGTAAAGTATCAGTAAAAATACGACGTTTTGTTAGTCGTAAATAAACGATTTTTTTTATACAACAACAACAACTATTGCCGCGGGGATCAATCTTCGTCGAATTTCATTATTTTTTTTCATGGAATTTCATTATTTTTTTCATGGACCACCTCATAAGTCGAAACCGGTTTTTTAATCAAATTTTGGAGGTAAAAAATCTCGACTTATGACTGCGTTTTTACGGTAGTAATTGATTAAGGGTCATGAGATGGGGACAAGTTTTGATGTAACCTGAGTGATAAAGGATTAAGGGTCATGAGATGGGGACAAGTTTTTATGTAACCTGAGTGGTAAAGGATTAAGGGTCATGAGATGGGGACAAGTTTTGATGTTAACATACAGCATCCTTTTCAGCTCTAATAAAACACCTGCGATACTGTATGAATACGGTCCTCTAATAAAAGACCTGCGATACTGTATGAATACGGTCCTCCGCAATCAAATAAATAGAGTGCCCTACATGTAAATTGTACTGTTCTGAAAAAAAGGTATATTTTTTATCAGTTTAAAACCATTTTTTGTAAAGCCCCCATGTGAAAACCGCACTATAGAAGTTGCAAAGGTTGAATGAATGTGCCTGGATGCGTGAGCAAATGCACACTAGCTTTAGTTTGCCAGAGCTTCTCCTGTCTGAAAGTTTGTCATTTTTATTTTATGCTTTCCGGTGGTTTATAGAGAAATATCAGTGAATTAAAACTGATAATTTTACTGTTTCAAACAGTGAAAATTATCTATAATTTCACTGTTAATAATTTTTACTGTGAAAAAACGTAAAAAAAATTGACGAAATGACGTCATTATCCGATTGAAATTCTTTAGTTAAACTCTTTAACAATTTATATAAACTGTGAAAAACGCATAAAATAAAAAGAAAATTTGTTGGATTCGGTGGAATATTAATTTTAATTCAGGAGTGATCATAGAAAATATATTTTTTTCTATGATCACTCGTGAATTAAAATTGATCATCCACCGAATCCAACAAATATCTTCTATGTTATGCAATTTTTAAATAGCTTACCAGATGCATTGACTGTATAGAAACAACTTTTATAACATGACCTACGCTCCAGGAGTGAAATGACGTTATTTTTTTAACGAAATGACGTCATTATTCTAGCGAATTTCTTCAGTTAAGCTCTTTTACAATGTGAATAACCGGTGAAAAGAGCACAAAATAAAAAGAAAATTTGTTGGTCATGTTATAAATAGAATCTTAGATTCGTGGTCATATTGTATTGAAATTATTAAACTTGTCATCTAAATAAAGATAAAAACAGGGCAAGCCTCGTTTTTATCTTTATTTAGATGACTTGTTTAATAAATTCAATACAAAACGACCACTCATGCAAGATCCTATATTTCTGTGTCATACCCATCTTCCTATCTCAAAGGTCAAGGTGACTTTTATGTAAAGTATCACATTTTAGCGTTTAAAGGCTCTTCCAGGCATCAATTGCATCCATTATGCAATTTCTAAAAAACAACCCAAAAATAATAACCATGCACAGAAGACATTTTACCTGTTAGACTTGTCTTTCTAGGTTAAAGGTCAAGGTTAAACTTGTAGGTTAAAGTGTTCAATTTTGGCATATTTATATATCTTTTCAATATTGTATCTTCAACATTCAGCATACAATTTATAACACCTGTGCACCATGAGAATAAGGCCTGTCGCCCACAATTCATGTGTCCATTCCAAAAATATCAAGGTCACAAAGTTCATACGTATGATGTGAATATTTATTAGCATTATTGATGATGGGCTCGAAATGTTGATAACAATCATCAAGCTATGAATATTTGATAACAATTATCTAGCTATGAATATTTAATAACAATCATCTAGCTATGCATATTTAATAACAATCATCTAGCTATGCATATTTAATAACAATCATCTAGCTATGCATATTTAATAACAATCATCTAGCTATGAATATCTGATAACAATCATCTAGCTATAAATATTTGATAACAATCATCTAGCTATGAATATCTGATAACAATCATCTAGCCATGCATATCTGATAACAATCATCTAGCTATGCATATTTAATAACAATCATCTAGCTATGCATATTTGATAACAATCATCTAGCTATGCATATTTAATAACAATATCTAGCTATGAATATCTGAAAACGATCATCTAGCTATGCATATCTGATAACAATCATCTAGCTATGCATATTTAATAACAATCATCTAGCTATGAATATTTGATAACAATCATCTAGCTATGCATATTTAATAACAATCATCTAGCTATGCATATTTAATTAGCTATGCATATTTAATAACAATCATCTAGCTATGCATCTTTAATAACAATCATCTAGCTATGCATATTAAATAACAATCATCTAGCTATGAATATCTGATAAAAATCATCTAGCTATGCATTTCTGATAACAATCATCTAGCTATGCATATTTAATAACAATCATCTAGCTATGCATATTTAATAACAATCATCTAGCTATGCATATTTAATAACAATCATCTAGCTATGCATATTTAATAACAATCATCTAGCTTTGCATATTTTATAACAATCATCTAGCTATGCATATTTAATAACAATCATCTAGCTATGAATATCTGATAACAATCATCTAGCTATGAATATTTGATAACAATCGTCTAGCTATGCATATTTAATAACAATATCTAGCTATGCATATTTAATAACAATCATCTAGCTATGAATATCTGAGCCTCCTTGGGGCAAACAGGGCTAAATGCATTTTCAAAATCTGGGACAATAATTTACGCACCTGTATTAAGCCCCATTTTCGCAGAGCGGACTCATTTCTTTTTTTCCTGTTTTTCACAGCCAGTTGGGATGATCACGAGAAAAGACCTGGCCAAGTTCCGTGTGGAGTCAAAGAGAGGACTGATCAAGGTGGAGGAGCTCAACATCGCGACCAAGTGACCTGTAATATCGAACATGAAATGTTTGCATACCTCCATAGCCAAATATAGTATTTGATAATTTGATATGTTTTGTGTGAAATTATGCTTCAAAGCAAGAAAAACTTGCAAGCTCACCAAGATAAATCTGAGTTTGTCTTATCTGAAATTTACTGGGGCAGTGCTTATGGGCATGTGCTCATTTTATTATCATTGTTGCATAAGATGATAGAATGAGGTAGAGCGAAGGCAAGAATCAACAAAAAACACTATGCAAATACTGTGATAAATGCAAAATGTATTCACATGTAATTACCAATCATACTTAATGTATGAACTATAGTTCAGTCAGTTAGTAAAAAAATAGACCTAACCTGGAACTAATTGCAACATAATTTATTTTAGCACTTTTTGTATTCTAAATATATGTTGTTTCTGTGGAAAAAAGTCCTCCTCTTTTGTTCTTTCCATTTCAAATGTTTTTCTAGTTTTCACAATCATAAACCACAAATTTACATGTTAGCAAAATAGTCTTGTAATTTTTTTTACAAAAAATGTCATGCCAACCAATAAAAACATGTTTTCAGTAATCCAGAAATACACAACTTTAAACTGTTACCATTTTTAGCCGGATTTTTTTCGAAAAAATCTCGGCTTATAGATTGATGTTGTCGGGCGGGCGGGGGGGGCGGGGGGGGCGGGCGGGGGGGGCGGGCGGGCGGGCGGCGTGCTCGAAAATGTTAAAGTTCTTATTTCATGGTATAACTTTGGTATGCTTGGACCTAGAGTCTTCAAACTTGACATGAAGGTTGGCCAGGATTAACAGATGACCACTGGTCATTTCAAGGTCATTCATTTGAAGGTCAAGGTCACTGTGACCTTCAATATAAAAAATGTTAAAGTTGTTATAACTTTGGTATGCTTGGACCTAGAGTCTTGAAACTTGACATGAAGGTTGGCCATAACTAGTAAGTAACCACTGGACATTTCAAGGTCATTCATTTGAAGGTCAAGGTCACTGTGACCTTGAATGTAAAAATGTTAAAGTTGTTATAACTTTGGTATGCTTGGACCTAGAGTCTTGAAACTTGACATGAAGGTTGGCCAGAACTAGTAAGTAACCACTTGACATTTCAAGGTCATTCATTTGAAGGTCAAGGTCACTGTGACCTTGAATGTAAAAATGTTAAAGTTCTTATTTCATGTTATAACTTTGGTATGCTTGTACCTAGAGTCTTCAAACTTGAAATAAAGATTGGCCAGTACTAGAAGATGACCACTGGTCATTTCAATGTCATTCATTTGAAGGTCAAGGTCACTGTGACCTTAAATGTTAAAATGTTAAAATTGTTATAACTTTGGTATGCTTGGACATAGAGTCTTCAAACTTGACATGAAGGTTTGCAAGCACACTTAGATGACCACTGGTCATTTCAAGGTCATTCATTCTAAGGTCAAGGTCACTGTGACCTTGAATGTAAAAATGTTAAAGTTCTTATAACTTTGGTAGGTAAAAATGTTAAAGTTCTTATTCCATGTTATAACTTTGGTATGCTTGTACCTAGAGTCTTCAAACTTGACATAAAGGTTGGCCAGTACTAGAAGATCACCACTGCTCATTTCAATGTCATTCATTTGAAGGTCAAGGTCACTGTGACCTTCAATGTTAAAATGTTAAAATTTTTATATGCATTCAAAACATAACACAAGGTTTGCTCATGCCTTGAAAAGTACTTACATTTCATTTTGACCTTTGAACAATATTTCAGTAATTTAAGTATTGCATTGACAAAAACACGAAAGGTACTTTCCTGTCATTTAAATCAAAAATCCGGCTTCAATGCGGTCATCTCCGACCGCGGAACTCTTGTTTCTTTTGTTTCACTAAATTCTTAGAAGATTCTGAGATTGTTCAATAATGCAATGATAATAGAACAATACAAAGTGTAATTAATTAACAGGAATTTTTTTCATTTATTTGCAAATTTCTTTAAACCTTAAAAATGTAATTGTTTGTCTATTAAAATAATATCTAAAAAAGTACTTTAGTGTAAATGTAAACATTCCAGCCTGTTAGATAATCCAAAATAGAATTTAATTTCCTCTTTTCTTAAGTTCCTCTTGTCTCTCCTACCTCCATGTGTTCAATACTTTGCTATAGCAGATCAGTGAACAATGAATTTGCATGAATCCTCAGCAGTTGATTGCTTATAACCCTTTACCACTTAGTAGCAAAGTGAAAATGGCTATGTGCAAACATCATAAAACCAGAACAGCGTGCGAGTAACTCACTGTCTGTTCAGGTTTAATGCTGTTTGCTGCTCATCAGTATCTAAGGTTTGAAGTTGAAGCCTTAAAAACTTGAATCTGGTGAGAAAAGTCCTTAATTAAATTGAACTTTCTAAGGGACAACAATTGCATCAAAATATGTATCTATGTGGTTAAGGGACAAAGCTTGTAATTTCCAGATACAAGAAAAGAAACAAATCTGCACAAAAGCAACCATTTGCATCTCCAAGTTTGCAATTTGTAAACATGGCTGGAGTATAGGGTTTTTCTAGCCATTTTGGGCAAAGGAGTCTGGTCAAATTGGGATATTTTTAATTGATAAAAGTGGTAAATTTTGAAAAAATTTATCGATAAAAAGTACCAAATTGGGATTTTTTTATCAACAAATATTGGCACAACAGGGATTTTCCTGGTCATTTGGGGAAAAAAGCATATAAATTATAGTTATATATTTTGTAGCATGTTTAAAAAATAAAGTTGAGAAATAGAGTCTAATAATCAGAAGTCATAAGTGACTTTCTAATAAAAAATATATATATTTATCTTTTTTTATACGCCCGTTTTTAAAAACGAGACGTATTATAGTTTCACCCTTGGCGGGCGGGGTTTACAGCAGTGTCCACTCTCTAATTCAAATAGTTTTCATCCGATCTTCACCAAACTTGGTGAGAAGTTGTGTCTAGACAATATCTAGGTCAAATTCGAATATGGGTCATGCCGGGTCAAAAACTAGGTCACGGGGTCACTTAGTGCATTTCAAGGATTAAGCATGGTGTCCGCTCTCTAATTGAAGTAGTTTTCACCGATCTTCACCAAATTTGGTCAGAAGTTGTGTCTAGATGATATGTAGGTCAAGTTCAAAAATGGATCATGCCGGGTCAAAAACTAGGTCACAAGGTTACTTAGTGCATTTTAAGCATTTAGCATGGTGTCCACTCTCTAATTGAAGTAGTTTTCATCTGATCTTCACCTAATTTGGTCAGAAGTTGTGTCTAGATGATATGTAGGTCAAGTTCGAATATGGGTCATGCCGGGTCAAAAACGAGGTCACGGGGTCACATAGTGCATTTCAAGCATTAATCATGGTGTCCGCCTCTCTTATTGAATTAGTTTTCATCTGATCTTCACCAAATTTAGTCAGATGTTGCATCCAAATGATATCTAGGTCAAGTTCAAATTTGGGTCATGCCGGGTCAATAACTAGGTCTCGAGGTCACTTAGTGCATTTCAAGCATTGAGCATGGTGTCCAAAACCTTCAAACGGGCGTATCTTGTGACAGTTTGGCACTCTTGTTTGAAATTGGGGGAAAAAAAATTGGTTTGGGATTGAGTCTGTTTGCTTTGGGATCAGGTCCATTTTACGGCCTATTTTACATAGCAGAAAAAACCCTGACTTGAGTTTGGCATTGTGTTGGTCAGTTTAATGTTTTCTTCAAATGCGTTATTGTAAGGTTGGTTCTAATGTTTTGTGCATCCTCTGCAGGAGTGGCTGTCAAGTTGAACTGCAACCATAAATATAATGAAATTAAAACTTGTAGTATCGGATGTGTTTAATACTTTATATTAGCATTACTCGTGATGTCACAATATATCACTATAACAAGAGAACTTTCGAAATTGTAAAATCGTTTCATGTTTGTAAGCTTTTTAATATTCAGGTTTTTAAATTGTCATATATAATAGATATTTTAGAGCATGTTTAATGTTCAGCATTATTGTTTCCTTGCAAAATACATAACTTCAACAAACATGCAAATCTGAAACATTTTTTTATCAATTTTGTCAATTTATGAAGTAGTGAAAAGTTCCCTTTAATGTTATTTAATTATTCTAAATTAGTTTACTTTCAAATTTTCACTGCCATTAAAAACTATGGACATGCAAGAAAGTTTATATGAGCCGCGTTCTGAGAAAACTGGGCATAATGCTTGTGCGTAAAGTATCGTCCCAGATTAGCCTATGCTTTGCACAGGCTTATAAGGGACGACACTTTCCGCTTTTATGGAATTTTTCGTTTAAATGAAGTCTCTTCTTAACAAATATCCAATTTAGGCGGAAAGTGTCGTGCGGACTGCACAGGCTAATCTGGGACGACACTTTACGCACATACATTATGCCCAGTTTTCTCAGAACACTACTCATATTATGATCTTTGCAATACTGATACAAATAGTAGAATTGCATCATTGATTTTTTTGGTTATTTAAAAATTTCAATCATTGAAGGTAATAGATCAACAAAAGTTCCTATCAAGTTAATATCATGTTTTTAAATGAATTATATTGAGCAGTATGGCGAAGATATCTTTATTATCTTGTAAACATTTTATTCCTCTGTTGCTGTCAGTACCTGTTCTTAGTTAAAATTATGCCATCATTTTTGCCAATGACCCAATACCCTTTTTTTCGCATATGCTGAATAAACACTTCATTCGTACATTGTTTTCATTTAAAACCTTATCTGTGTGGATACCATGGTGACCTAATGTTCCTTAGATGGTAGAAGAAAAAAAGCACAATTCCGTAAAACATTTTAATAACTTAAGTTTTTTGTAAAGATCTGATTTCATGATTCTTATAATTTCATGTGAGTGCATGTTTATGCGGTGCTCCTTAAATAAATGCCTCTTGTCCTGAATTTGTGATAAAACTACCAGTTTTTGTTTTTTATGAGCATTTAACATGTGTTGTAAAGCAGTATAATTAGTGTGTTGTTACTATTTGTTATTATTCCATGCCAGATATTTTCATGTGTATTTGCATATCATGTTTTACCTTTATTGATGTTTTAAGATAAAAACAACTGTATTGCATTATTTTTTTTCGTACAGAAAATACCTTTAAAATTCCATGTGTGAACATTCCATTTGTTATTATATTTAAAAGCTAAACACAATTTTTTCATGAGAAAAGTGTTTATCAATGGCATATTAAATGATTGACATAGGGAAAAGCTATAGATGATTCTGGGTTTTGTAACTATAGATGGATCTGGGTTTTGTAACTATAGATTTGAAATATCAGGGTTTTGTAACTATATAAGTATCCGGGTATTGTAACTATATACTGATCCAGGTTTTATTACTCCAGGTTGTGTAACTTGATAGACATCTGGCTTTTGTAAATATAGACATATTTGTGTTTAGTAACTATAGACAGAACAGGGTGTAGTTACTCTAGAAGGATTCGGGTTTTGTACTTATAGATGGATCTGGGTTATGTAACTATAGACGTATCCAGGCTTTGTAATTATAAACGGATCCAGGATTTGCAATGTAAAGTTAAAACTCCTCCCCAGCTATTTGTTAAAGGTTTAATTTTCCATTTATCCAGCATTTTAATGGAAGTCCCTTTTTACCGAAAATCTAGTTTAAGCGGAAAGTGTCTTCCCTGATAAGCCTGTGCAGACTGCACAGGCTAATCTGGGACAACACTTAACGCACATGCATTATGCCCAGTTTTCTTAGAACAAGACACATACCCTTATTGTCCATACATATTACATTGTCTATGCAGCACAGAGAAGCCTTTGGTGTGAATGATTCCTTCAATGAGAGTGCAGATAGGTTCGGGAGGTTTTGTAGGGATCCCTTTTTCCTGAAAGTCTCTCAAAATGTCCCTTAAGTCTGTCAAAATGTCCCTTAAGTTTGTCAAAATGTCCCTTAAGTCTGTCAAATTTTCCCGAAAATTATTTGGCTGTAATATGGGCTGGCCCTTTGTCTTTTTTTAGCGTTAAAAAATGTATGAGCCGTTCTCTGTGAAAAAAGGGGTTTAATGCATCAGGGGCGACACTTTCCTTCTAAACTGGAAAGGTGCTAAGAAGAGACTTTCTGTTAGTGAAAAATACCATAAAAGTGGAAAGTGTTGTCCCTGATCAGCCTGTGCAGGGTAATCTGGGACGACACTTTACACACATGCATTATGCCCCCTTTTCACAGGGCACGGCTCATGTAGTCAATCTGGCTTTGTCCAAACAAGTGTTGCGGGGACATCAGTGTCTGAGACACATTTCTAGTTGTTGTTGAAACAAGGCATGGCGACTATAACCTCACCATGCATAGCAGAATTTCGGAATAACAGGACACAATGGTTCACCTATATGAGATGGTATGCCATTCATATAAACTGGGAAATGTCATTATTGGTGATCAAAAGTTAACAGCGGTATTTGAGGGTATTATTTTATGTTAATTATTGGTCTGGCTGAGACTGCATTTTGAAACAGGGTACCTTAACCCATTTATGCCTAGCATCTAAAAAAAAGGCCTTGGCAAATAGCGTAGACCCAGATGAGTCGCCGCATGATGCGGCGTCTCATCGGGGTCTGCGCTGTTTGCTTAAAGGAATTTCTGTAAGAAATATTCTAAATATAGAAATTAATATACTAGACATCCCTAATTTTGGAAATAAATTGATCCAATTTAGAAGGATGGGTGAGTCAACTAGACATAAATGGGTTAAAAATGTTTTGATATTTCCAATGTGAAAAAGTTTTTTTTACATATTGTGCTTTCCACTTTTCCAGTTGGTTACTTTCACATTTTATCAGTTTATATGATTTGTCCTTATATCTTGTTTAGATACTATGTTACAAAATAAATATTATTCTTGTATAAAGTTTATATTGTGTAAATGCTTGTATTAAAGCACATTTAGAACTGCATTTAAAAATCTGATGTTTTGTTTTTTACCACAGTTTGCTGTTTCCTTGTTTTGTCCTGTGTACTCAGTGATCATTTTCTTCTGCATTTAATTGATGTGTTTTATTGCTGTGAATATGACAGTATTTAAATTAATGCAGGGCTTTTAATGCAATCTTTAGGGTGTTTAAGCAAACAAAAGTCTTTGCCAGACCATTAATGATGCTAAAAATAAATAAAATTCCTGAAGATGATGCATAAATCACTCTGCAAACTAAAATGTCCATTTCAGTTGACAGATGTCATTATAAATTGTTGTTTTGCATTAAACGCAGTTTTGATGAATTTTATTTAGTGGCATTAATAAGCCATTGACCAGCCGTTATTAATAAAGAGTTGAATATTATTTTTTATGCCCCCCTTCGAAGAAGAGGGGGTATATTGCTTTGCACATGTCGGTCGGTCGGTCTGTCGGTCGGTCTGTCGGTTGGTCCGTCCACCAGGTGGTTTCCGGATGATAACTCAAGAACGCTTACGCCTAGGATCATGAAACTTCATAGGTACATTGATCATGACTCGCAGATGACCCCTATTGATTTTGAGGTCACTAGGTCAAAGGTCATGGTCACTGTGACCCAAAATAGTAAAATGGTTTCCGGATGATAATTCAAGAACGCTTATGCCTAGGATCATGAAACTTGATAGGTAGATTGATCATGACTTGCAGATAACCCCTATTGATTTTCAGGTCACTAGGTCAAAGGTCAAGGTCACAGTGACCCGAAATAGTAAAATGGTTTCCGGATGATAACTCAAGAACGCTTATGCCTAGGATCATGAAACTTGATAGGTAGATTGATCATGACTCGCAGATGACCCCAATTGATTTTCAGGTCACTAGGTCAAAGGTCAAGGTCACGGTGACCCGAAATAGTAAAATTGTTTCTGGATGATAACTCAAGAACGCTTATGCCTAGGATCATGAAACTTGATAGGTAGATTGACCATGACTCGCAGATGACCCCTATTGATTTTCAGGTCACAAGGTCAAAGGTCAAGGTCACGGTGATCCGAAATAGTAAAATGGTTTCCGGATGATAACTCAAAAACGCTTATGCCTAGGATCATGAAACTTGATAGGTAGTTTGATCATGACTGGCAGATGACCCCTATTGATTTTCAGGTCAAAGGTCAAGGTCGAGGTGACCCGAAATAGTAAAATGGTTTCCGGATGATAACTCAAGAACGCTTATGCCTAGAATCATGAAACTTCATAGGTACATTTATCATGACTTGCAGATGACCCCTATTGATTTTCAGGTCAAAGGTCAAGGTCACGGTGACCCAAAATAGTAAAATGGTTTCTGGATGATAACTCAAGAATGCTTATGCCTAGGATCATGAAACTTGATAGGTAGATTGATCATGACTCGAAGATGACCCCTATTGATTTTGAGGTCACTCGGTCAAAAGTCAAGGTCACGGTGACCCAAAATAGTAAAATGGTTTCCAGATGATAACTCAAGAACGCTTATGCCTAGTATCATGAAACTTGATAGGTACATTGATCATGACTGGAAGATAACCCCTATTGATTTTCAGATCACTAGGTCAAAGGTCAAGGTCACAGTGACCCGAAATAGTAAAATGGTTTCCCGATGATAACTCAAGAAAGCTTATGGCTAGGATCATGAAACTTCATAGGTACATTGATCATGACTCACAGATGACCCCTATTGATTTTCAGGTCACTAGGTCAAAGGTCAAGGTCACAGTGACAAAAAACATATTTACAAAATGGCTGTCACTACAACTAAGAGCCCATATGGGGGGCATGCATGTTTTACAAACAACCCTTGTTCTTTATTTCATCAGGGTACGAAATTTAAAAAAAACAACCTCTGGAACTGGTATATTAAATAATATTAGGCACCTTGGTGTCAGAGCAGTATCATAGTATAGGTATAATGAAACAGTTTAACCGTCTAAATATCATTATTATGCCCCCCTTCAAAGAAGAGGGGGTATATTGCTTTGCTCATGTCGGTCTGTCGGTCCGTCCACCAGGTGGTTGTCAGACGATAACTCAAGAACGCTTTGGCCTAGGATCATGAAACTACATAGGTACATTGATTATGACTCGCAGATGACCCCTATTGATTTTGAGGTCACTAGGTCAAAGGTCACGGTGACCAGAAATAGTAAAATGGTTTTTGAATGATAACTCAAGAACGCATACGCCTAGGATCATGAAACTTCATGGGTAGATTGATCATGACTTGCAGATGACCCCTATTGATTTTGAGGTCACTAGGTCAAAGGTCAAGGTCACGGTGACCCAAAATAGTAAAATGGTTTCCGGATGATAACTCAAGAACGCATACGCTTAGGATCATGAAACTTCATGGGTAGATTGATCATGACTCGCAGATGATCCCTATTGATTTTGAGGTCACTAGGTCAAAGGTCAAGGTCACGGTGACCCGAAATAGTAAAATGGTTTTCGGATGATAACTCAAGAAGGCATACGCCTAGGATCATGAAACTTCATAGGTAGATTGATCATTACTTGCAGATGACCCCTATTGATTTTGAGGTCACAAGGTCAAAGGTCAAGGTCACGGTGACCCGAAATAGTAAAATGATTTTCGGATGATAACTCAAGAACGCTTTTGCCTAGGATCATGACACTTCATAGGTACATTGATCCTGACCCGCAGATGACCCCTATTGATTTTCAGGTCACTAGGTCAAAGGTCAAGGCCACAGTGACAAAAATCGTATTCACACAATGGCTGCCACTTCAACGGACAGCCCATATGGGGGGCATGCATGTTTTACAAACAGCCCTTGTTTCATATACTTGTCTTGTACGTGGTTTAAAAAAAAGTGTGCTTACTTATGTATGATATGCACTGACATTCATACAAATATGTGATCATTCTTATCGTGCCAATAAATCTACATGTTGTGACTTGAGTATAATTTATGTTTGCCAAAACTCATATTTGTCTCGATTTGAAACATGACCTTTTTGCTTTTGTTATAATACCGGTATGCATTGAACATTTTGAGACTGGTTAGAATGAAATAATTATTTACTCAAAGTAATTTGTGAAAACTGGAATATTATTTCCGATTCTTTCACATTATGTTGATTTTTATGATAACATTGTTGGCAAATACTTTTTCAATGGGGATATACATCATTATGTGTTACAGATGTAGTTGTAACCATTTGACATATACACAGCTAGCAATGCATGTACATGGTATATTGTCTCTTAGATGAGTAGTCCTTTGTTTACAAAACAACGCAAGGCATTTCATGTATTATTATTGTAAATAAAATAATAAAGATCATTACCTTGATGCTCTTTGGTTTATAATGTGTGCCAGTGGCAGTAGTCACAATGTACCAGGGGAAGTAGTCACAATGTGCCAGGGGCAGTAATCACAATTTGCCAGGGGCAGTAATCTTAATGTGCCAAGGGCAGTAATCACAATGTACCAGGGGCAGTAGTCACAATCTGCCAGGGGCAGTAGTCACAAACCTCCTAAACAAAATCTTAACTTAAGTTGTTCTAAATTAAAAATGTCAGTACAAATTTTGCATGCAGAAGGTAATTTTTTCAGCTATGCTTGCAAATGGAGAAAATATTGTTCCAGCAAAATTAAATTTTATTTAAACAATAATTTTAAAATGCCTATTCATGAAACAAGAGAGATTTAAGGATTTTATGACTACGGAATTTTACTGAACTTTTTCTTAAAGGGTATTGCCAATACGCACCCTGGTATGATTTGTCCAGGAATTCTTCCACCTTAGCTTATGCTTTCAAATAAAGTTCTTATGAAGAATCACTGTTTATAGTTTTGCTTGTTGCCTTTTCAATTTATTTAATAAAACAACAGATGCAAAGTCAGCTCAATCTGTCGCTGTTTATTCTCATGAATGTGATATTTTTACAAACAGGGTACTTGTTAAAAGGTTGTTGTGCTTTTTCATGATTACATGTTTGTACATTTATAAGAGGCACATCATGCAAAAATGGATCTTATACCAGATTCAGCCTTCGTAGCTCCAGGCCAGCATGCACAGTATGGTCAGGAGCTACCCTGTCTGCTTGTCAAACAAAGTTTCATGGTCTCATAGGGGGACAGCGTAGCTCCTTACCAGTCTGTGCCAATATGCTGGCTGATCTGGAGCTGCCCTTGTCAAATATGCTCTAAGACACATTTTCCCATGACATGGGTCATAATTATGCAGCTACTTTGTAATGTATGCATACTGGTAATGTTAGATTTGTTTCAAAATAAGTCACTACTCTGATGCCAATTTTTCAAGGACAAAGTAGTTTGCTGTTTTGCTGATTTAATACCTTTACATTGCATATTGTAGTGGCCAAAATACTGTAAACTGACAGAACTTAACTGTTGTTGAGTGCTAAATAGGTTTGTATAGTTTTTGTGTTTGATAGGCTTGCATTGTTTATAATAGACTGAATTGTCTCGATAGTTGCTTTTGGAAGATTTTTTAAATTAAAAAAAACTTTATCATGCAGACAATTATGAAAAAAACAATATTGTATTATTTGTTGCTGATTTTTGTTTACTGTGTTTCAATACATTGTAGTTACAGTGTAGTTTTTCCATGTAATTGATCATTTTGTTACTTGTATTTGTTAAATCATGGTAATTATAAATTTTTAAAATTGCCTTAATGATCTTCAATCATTGTGTTTGTTGATTTATGTTCTTCATAATAAAAGATATATTCCAGTGTTAATAACATTTTTTGCCTCTGTATTCACAACTTCTTGATATTATAAAAGTGACTTATGTTCTTATTTCTGAATGACATGCTTGGATAAAACTTTCTTGTATGTAAATCCATGCTCTTATAAAATTGAAAAAAAAAATTTAAGTAAAAAAAGGTCCATGAGAGAACAAACACCTCATCTCTGTCTAGCCAATATCAAAATTTAATGTCTGTTAAACTCCTTTGCTTATCCGTCGTTCCAATAACAAACACACACACACAAACACACAACAAAAGAAACTTTAAAACTGGACATAAATATCCAGGTATCCCAAGTTTTTTGTAGGCAGTTTTGTGTGTGGAATATTGCTGTTAATTCTTGAGGTCTGAATGGTCTTTCATGTAAGAACAAATGTCAAGCTTGACAGATAGCTATGCATACTAGTAGTCCAGACAGTGGAGCTCTCTGTATTGTCAAGCTTGACAGACAGCTATGCATGGTCCAGACAGTGGAGCTCTCTGTATTGTCAAGCTTGACAGACAGCTATGCATACTAGTAGTCCAGACAGTGGAGCTCTCTGTATTGTCAAGCTTGACAGACAGCTATGCATGGTCCAGACAGTGGAGCTCTCTGTATTGTCAAGCTTGACAGATAGCTATGCATACTAGTAGTCCAGACAGTGGAGCTCTCTGTATTGTCAAGCTTGACAGACAGCTATGCATGGTCCAGACAGTGGAGCTCTCTGTATTGTCAAGCTTGACAGATAGCTATGCATGGTCCAGGCAGTGGAGCTCTCTGTATTGTCAAGCTTGACAGACAGCTATGCATGGTCCAGGCAGTGGAGCTCTCTGTATTGTCAAGCTTGACAGACAGCTATGCATGGTCCAGACAGTGGAGCTCTCTGTATTGTCAAGCTTGACGGACAGCTATGAATGGTCTAGACAGTACAGCCCTATGTATTGCCAAGCTCGACAAATAGCTATGCATGGTCCAGACAGTGGAGCCCTATGTATTACTAAGCTTGACAGATAGCTATGCATTGTCAAGACAGTGGAGCCCTCTGTATTTGCAAGCTTGATAGAAAGCTATGCACGGTACAGACATTGGAGCCCTCTGTATTGACAAGCTTGACAGATAGCTATGAATGGTCCAGACAGTACAGCTCTCGGTGTTGCCAAGCTTGACAGATAGCTATGCATGGTTCAGACAGTGGAGCTCTATGTATTGCCAAGCCTGACAGATATTAAGCCATGGTCCATCCAGTGGAGCCCTCTGTATAGCATAGCTAGACAGGTAGCTATGCATGGTCTAGTCAGTGGAGCCCTCTGTATTTCCAAGCTTGACAGATAGCTATGCATGGTACAGACAGTGGCGCCCTTTGTATTGCCAAGCTTGACAGATAGCTATGCATGGTCCAAACAGTGGAGCTCTATGTATTGCCAAGCTTGATATTAGCTAGCTATGGTCCAGCCAGTGGAGCCCTCTGTTTTGCCAAGCTTGACAGATATCTATGCATGGTCTAGTCAGTGGAGCCCTCTGTATTGCCAAGCTTAATATATAGCTATGCATGGTCCAGACAGTGGAGCCCTCTGTATTGCCAAGCTTTACAGATAGCTATGCATTGTCAAGACAGTGGAGCCCTCTGTATTGCCAAGCTTGACAGATAGCTATGCATGGTCCAGACAGTGGAGCTCTTTCTATTACCAAGTGTATTGCCAAGCTTGATAGATAAATATGCATGGTCCAGACAGTGGAGCCCAATTTATTGACAATCTTGACAGATAGCTATGCATGGTCCAGTCAGTGGAACTCTATTTATTGCCAAGCTTGACAGATAGCTATGCATGGTCCAAACAGTGAAGCCCCATGTATTGCCAATCTTGACAGATGGATATGTATGGTCCAGACAGTGGAGCTTTATGTACTGCCAAGCTTGACACATAGCCATGCATGGTCCAGGAAGTGCAGCCCTATGTATTGCCAAGCTTGACAGATAGCTATGCATGGTCCAGACAGTGTAGCTCTGATATATATTTCCAAGCTTGACAGTTAGCTATGCATGGTCAAGGCAGTAGACTGATATTTATTGTCAAGCTTGACAGATAGCTATGCATGGTCAAGACAGTAGAGCCGTACATATTGCCAAGCATTCCATTTACCTATGCATAGTCCAGCCATTGGAGCCCTCTGTATTGCCAAGCATGACAGATAGCTATGCATGGTCAAGACTATGGAGCCCTATGTATTGCCAAGCTTGACAGATAGCTATGCATGGTCAAGGCAGTGCAGCCCTTTGTATTTCTAAGCCCGACAGATAGCAATGCATGGTCCAGACAGTAGAGCCCTCTGAATTGCGGAGCTTGACAGATAGCTATGCATGATCCAGACAGTGGAGCCCTATGTATTGTAAAGCTTGACAGATAGCTATGCATGGTCCAGACAGTAGAGCCCTTTGTATTGCCAAGCTTGACAGATAGCTATGCATGGTCTAGTCAGTGGAGCTTTGTGTATTGCCAAGCTTGACAGATAGCTAGGCATTGTCCAGACAGTGAAGCCCTATGTATTGCCAAGTTTGACAGACAGCTATGCATGGTATAGACAGTGGAGCCCTATGTATTGCCAAGTTTGACAGACAGCTATGCATGGTCCAGACAGTGGATCTCTATGTATTACCAAGCTTTATAGATAGCTATGCATGGTCCAGACAGTGAAGCCCTATGTATTGCCAAGCTTGACAGACAGCTATGCATGGTCCAGACAGTGAAGCCCTATGTATTGCCAAGCTTGACAGACAGCTATGCATGGTCCAGACAGTGAAGCCCTATGTATTGCCAAGCTTGACAGACAGCTATGCATGGTAGAGACGGTGGAGCCCTATGTATTACCAAGCTTGACAGATAGCTATGCATGGTCCAGACAGTGGAGCCCTATGTGTTGTAAAGCTTTACAGATAGCTACATGGTCCAAACAGTGAAGCCCTATGTATTACCAAGCTTGATAGATAGCTATGCATGGTCCAGACAGTGGAGCTTTATGTATTGCCAAGCTTGACAGATAGCTATGCATGGTCCAGACAGTGAAGCTCTATGTATTGCCAATCTTGAGAAATAGCTATGCATGGTCCAGACAGTAGAGCCATATGTATTGCCAAGCTTGACAGATAGCTATGCATGATCTAGACAGTTGAGCCCTATGTATTGCCAAGCTTGACAGATAGCTATGCATGGTCCAGACAGTCAAGCCCTATGTATTGTCAAGGTTGACAGATAGCTATGCATGGTCCAGACAGTGCAGATTTCTGTATTTCCAAGCTTTACAAATAGCTATGCATGGTCCAGGCAGTGGAGCCCTTCTGTTCTTCCAAGTTTGACAGATAGCTTTGCATTGCCCAGACAGTTGAGCCCATATGTATTTCCAAGTGGAACCCTATTTATTGCCAAGTGTAGCCTGATGTATTTCCAAGTAGAGCCGTATGTATTGCCAAGCTTGATAGATAGCTATGCATGGTCCAGACAGTGCAGCCCTTTGTATTGCCAAGCTTGATAGATAGCTATGCATGGTCCAGACAGTGCAGCCCTATGTATTACCAAGCTTTATAGATAGCTATGCATGGTCCAGACAGTGCAGCCCTATGTATTGCCAAGCTTGACAGATAGCTATGCATGGTCCAGACAGTGGAGCCCTAATTATTGCCAAGTGGAGCACTATGTATTGCCAAGTGGAGCCCTATGTATTGCCAAGTGGAGCGCCATGTATTGCCAAGTGGAGCCCTATGTATTGCAAAGTGGAGCCCTATGTATTGCCAAGTGGATTTCTATGTATAGCCAAGTGGATTCGTATATATTGCCAAGTGGAGCCCTATGTATTGCCAAGTGGATTTCTATGTATAGCCAAGTGGATTCCTATATATTGCCAAGCTTGACAGATAGCTATGCATGAACAAGACTATGGAGCTGTATGTATAGCCAAGCTTGACAGATAGCTTTGCATGGTCCATACAGTGGCGCCCTATGTATTGCAAGCTTGACAGATAGCTACCAGTTTGCATGGTCCAGACAGTGGAGCCCTATGGATTGTAAAGCTGGACAGATAGCTATATACATGGTCCAGGAAATGCAGCCCTTTGTATTTCCAAGCTTGACAGATAGCTATGCATAGTCCAGACAGTAGAGCCCTATGTATTGCCAAGCTTGACAGATAGCTATGCATAGTCCAGACAGTAGAGCCCTCTGTATTGCCAAGCATTACAGATAGCTATGCATGGTTCATACGGTGGGGCTCTCTGTATTGCCACGCTTAACAGATAGCTATGCATGGCCGAGACAGTAGAGCCCTATGTATTTCCAAGCTTGATAAATAGCTATTCCTGGTTCAGGCAGTGCAGCTCTCTGTATTTCCAAGCTTGACAGATAGCTATGCATGGTCCAGACAGTGGAGCTCTATGTATTGCCAAGTGGAGCCCTATGCATTGCCAAGTGGAGTGGTATGTATTGCCAAGTGGAGCGCTATGTATTGCCAAGTGGAGCGCTATGTATTGCAAAGTGGAGCCCTGTGTATTGCCAAGTGGAGCGCTATGAATTGCCAAGTGGAGCTCTATGTATTGCCAAGTGGAGCCCTATGTATTGCAAAGTGGAGTACTATGTATTGCCAAGTGGAGCCCTATGTATTGCCAAGTGGAGCCCTATGTATTGCCAAGTGGAGTGGTATGTATTGCCAAGTGGAGTGCTATGTATTGCCAAGTGGAGCCCTATGTATCGCCAAGTGGAGTGGTATGTATTGCCAAGTGGAGTGCTATGTATTGCCAAGTGGAGCCCTATGTATTGCCAAGTGGAGTGGTTTGTTTTGCCAAGTGAAGCGCTATGTATTGCCAAGTGGAGCCCTATGTATTGCCAACTGGAGCCCTATTATTGACAAGTGGAGCGCTATGTATTGCCAAGTGGAGCTGTATGCATTGCCAAGTGGATGCACTATGTAATGCCAAATGGAGCCCTATGTATTGCCAAATGGAGCCCTATTTATTACCAAGTGGAGTGGTATGTATTGCAAAGTGGAGCGCTATGTATATCCAAGTGGAGCGCTATGTATTGACAAGTTGAGACCTATGTATTGCCAAGTGGAGCGCTATGAATTGCCAAGTGGATTTTTATGTATTGCCAAGTGGAGCCCTATGTATTACCAAGTGGAGTGTTATGTATTGCCAAGTGGAGCGCTATGTTTTGCCAAGTGGAGCCCTATGTATTGCCAAGAGGAGCGCTATGAATTGCCAAGTGGAGCCCTATTTGTTGCCAAGTGAAGCGCTATGTATTGCCAACTGGAGCCCTATGTAATGCCAAGTGGAGCACTATGTATTGCAAAGTGGAGCCCTATGTGTTGCCAAGTAGAGCGCAATGTATTGCCAACTAGGGTCCTATGTAATGCCAAGTGGAGCACTTTGTATTTCCAAGTAGAGCCCTACGTATTGCCAAGCTTGATAGATAGCTATGCATGGTACAGACAGTGCAGCATATGTATCGCCAAGCTTGACAGATAGCTATGCATGGGCCAGACAGTTTAGCCCTATGTATTGCCAAGCTTGACAGATTGCTATGCATGGTCCAGGAAGTTGAGCTCTCTGTATTGCTAAGCATTACAGATAGTTATGCATGGTTCAGACCGTTGGGCTCTCTGTATTGCCAAGCTTAACAGATAGCATTTCATGGTCCAGACGATGCAGCACTATGTATTGCAAAGCTTGACAGATAGCTATGCATGTTCCAGACAGTGAAGCTCTATGTATTGCCAAGTTGAGGGCTATGTATTGCCAAGTGGAGCCCTATGTATTGCCAAGTGGAGCCCTATGTATTGCCAAATGGAGTGCTATGTATTGCCAAGTGGAGCGCTTTGTATTGCCAAGTGGAGCTCTATATATTGCCAAGTGGAGCCCTATGTATTGCCAAGTGAAGCGCTCTGTATTACCAAGTGGAGCACTATGTATTGCCAAGTTGAGCCCAATGTATTTCCAAGTGGAGCGCTATGTATTATCAAGTGGAGTGGTATGTATTGACAAGTGGAGTCCTATGTATTGCCAAGTGAAGCCCTATGTATTACAAAGTGGGGTGTTATGTATTGACAAGTGGAGCACCATGTATTGACAAGTGCAGCACCATGTTTTAACAAGTAGGCCACTCTGTATTGCCAAGTGGAGCCCTATGTTTTGCCAAGTTGAGCCCTATGTATTGCTAAGTTGAGCCCTATGTATTGCCAAGTGGAGCCCTATGTATTGCCAAGTGGAGCGCTTTGTATTGCCAAGTGGAGCACTATGAATTGCCAAGTGAAGGGGTGTGTATTGCCAAAAGGGGCTCTATGTATCTTAGAACAAATCAAATTTTTAAATCTGTAGATGAAAGGTTAAGATCACAGAAACAACTTTGCTGAATGTCGGAGGAGGGTGGACAAACAACCATCTCTTGTAAAACTAATCTACATAATAATCTTGATTTACATGGAAAAGAAAGAAGCTGGTGTAATTTTTTTATTGATAAAATATATTTTAATTTGTATATCATGTTAAACACTTAACAATAAAGAATAAATATAAATTCCAATAAAAGATAAAATTAAAATAATAAATTACAAAAACTAAATTGAAATGTGCATGCCAAACTGTAAGTTATTACAAATGAGACATCCATACATAAATATGTGAACTAGTCAATACATTCAAAAATAGCAAAGCTTCTGTATTGGTTCAGTAAACATTTTTTACCAATTAATACAGTGCATTCAAATACAAAATTAGAATTAAATATTTCGTCATTTTTATTTTAACAAACATTGATATATTGAGGTATGCAAAATACAAACCTTGCAATGCAAATTAAATTTGCTTGATGAAAGCTTGTAAAATGTTTATTACAATACCTATCTACACTACATACTTTGAATGAGAATATTCCTGAAATTACCAACTATTCAATTAATTCTGCGAAAATGATAATTTGCTTAAATAGAAATCTATTATATCGATAAATGGACATACCTATCTTTTCAATATTATGTGAAAGGAAATCAATCTGGACTTTGGAGATACACGATGGACACCACAATTGATTTATTTAAAAGCTCAATTGCATTTAATGCTTTAGGCTAAAAGAGGCCCATTTCCTGTGCCTGGAAAGAAGCAGTAAACACGTATGCTTGAGTGGTGCGTTATTTTCATAGTTGTTACATCACAAATATTCTATAAATATATGACTATGAATAATTATAAACATAATTATTAACCATCGGTCGTTATATTGGTTGCTTTTTTTCATATGTTTATATTGTCTGTAATAAAAATAAATAATCGATTGTGTTGAAATTGTCCAACTGCCATCTTGAAAATATTTTCTTGTTGAGCTGTGGATTCTGATTGGCTACTCCAATTTCAAGATTTTCATATTATAAAAAGCCTTAAAACTTACATTGCAGGGGAGGTTTTGTGGTGAAAAAAAGTCAACAGACAATCTGGAAAATACTCAATACATAAAAGAGGAAATATTTAGTAAGAACGTGTTGAGTTCTGAGGAATTACAATATTGACCTGTTTTTGTCTCATTTTTGATCAGCAAAACAATGGTGACTGTGTCAATTTTTTTCTGTAACGACTGCATCATGTGGGAACGTTCTATAACATGATTTCATGCAATCTCTGTAACCACGACTCATAAAGAATCCACAACTCAACTAGACCATACCATACTTGAAGATTTAAAAAGATCTCGAATATGATCACTAAGCAATTTTTAAGTCTAGGGCCTCGTGGTTGCAAGGCAGACACAATGTCCGCTACAAAACTACAGACCTTTCTACAACCACAACGAAACCAATGGTCTTAATTTGAAAAACATTTTTTAACTTGAAACACAATAAAGTCCTAAGACAGACAGTACCAAAATGAATATATAACCTGTATTTTTTATACAGACATTCAATTCACAGACATGTATGACACATCTAGCCTACATTTCAATTATATTATAAATATTAACTCAACTGCAATTTTAGCCTCGATGCGGAAAATCGACATGTGCCAAAGATTGGTCTTTAAAAGCGGAAAGTGTCGTCCCATGCTTGTCTGGGAAAACATTTTAAGTACATGCTTTAAGCTCAGTTTTCCCAGAAGGCAGATAATATATTAACTGCAATACAATTGTGAATTGATAACTATTCATATAATGTCTTCACCTTAAATATGAGTCATAAGAATGAAACAAGCAATGCAGTAAAGGCATCTAAATGCATATGGCAGATCTCTATTGGGCAGTATATAAATATTATATATGTTTAGTACATGTATATATAGTGTAAATGGGTAAACCAGGCTTAATGCACATGTCTAAAGTGTCGTCCCTGATTAGCCTGTGCAGTCCACACAGTCTAATCAGGGATGACACTTGTCGCCTAAACTGCAATTCCACTAAGAAGAGACTTCCTTGAAACATCCCTGACTGCACAGATCAATCTGGGACGGCGCTATTTGTACATGCATTAAACACGGTTTTTTCAGAGGCGAGCTCAAATATTCAAATGAATGGATTTCGAATGACAACTAGCTAACCAGTCAATATGAACTACACATATTTGACTAGACATATATCACCAGGCCATTAGGAGCAAACTATGGCCTTCAAAAGATACATATATGTACAATTGTAATTACAAGCTGCCAGAAATAAAGTTAAGAATAACACGATTACAAAATGTCCATTTCAAAAGGTGCGATACATATATGAAGATAATCTTTTGAACAGATAATGAAGGCTTAATTATTTGTATAATATTTATACAATCATCGAAATAGCTTTAAGCCCATAAATACTTAAAATAAACGAATATTTTGTACAATATTTTGAAAATAAAGTTAACACACAAAATAATCAGTGTTCCTAATAGCAAAAGCCAACATTTCAACGCTAGATGTGGTCTGGTAACATAGATCAAACGCAATACAAAAAAGCTTGTTTTAAATTTTTTGTGTGACAATATATTCAATGTGATATCCGAACATTTATGAGTGAACGCAAGATGGGCTTGGGGCAGCATCGGAAGCACCACATAGATCTCATGAATGTTGAGTATTTATGTGACTTTAAGCATCATAATATAGCACATAAAAAAAAAACAGACTATAAATTCAACAAGACAAGTGTACATAGAACACATATGCCTTCTAATTCCACTTTCCGTTAAAAACTCTACTTATTTCTCAAGCTGTTCTATGCCCAAATTTGTCTTCAAAGTGTGACCATGACCTTTGAAGTAAAGAGCCTGGTGTAACACATGATGTGTCTCCTCATGTAAGTCATTTGTTGTAAGTTATTTTAAAATTGCATAATCAATGTCACAGTTGCAGTCTGGCCCCATTTGACCTTTAACCTCTAATCAACTCCATCTTATGATGGTTTACATTTGTTTCAAGTGATTTTAAAATCCATCAATAAAAGGAAATGTTATTGCTGAGTCAGGAATTGTCAAGCTATTTTACGGCCAAATTTGTCCTTTGAACTTTAAGTGTGACCGTGACCTATGATGTATGGCGAGGTGTGTTACACGCTATACATTGTCTTATGATGGTTACACATTTAATGCAAGTTATTATTTAATTATAAGGAGGTGGACTCATAAAAATACATAGGAATGTTCTCTACTTTTGGACCTCTATTTACATTAACGTGATTTCCGTACAGGTTAACATGTTGTAGCTTAGTGTGATACAGAAACAATGTCATGATGGCTCTCAAGCACTCACTTGAGTTCAATGCGCAACAACTGTGGAAGACTTGACCTGGTGACCTTGTTTTGGGTCTCACTTGACCCAGAATCAAATGTGGTTTTGATATGAGCCACATTCTGAGAAAACTGGGCTTAATGCATGTGCCTAAAGTGTCCTCCCAGTTTAGCCTGTCCAGTCCGCACAGGCTAATCAGGGACGACACTTTCTGCTTTTATGGTATTTTTAGTTTGAAGGAAGTCCCTCCTTACCGAAAATCAAGTTTAGGCGGAAAGTGTCATCCCAGATTAGCCTGTGCGGACTGCACAGGCTAATCTGGGATGACATTTTACGCACATGCATTAAGCTTAGCTTTCTCAGAAATAGGCTCATATTGTCATAAGACTATCTATAGTTTCATTACGATTGAGCAATAAATGTGGCCTCTAGAGTGGTAACATGGTTTTCCTAAAATTTGATCTGGTGACCTAGTTATTGCATACAAGTCAACCTGATTTGATCTTATCTAAACTATTGTCAAGAGAAACCTTATTCCTAAGTTTCATCAATATTGGATGATGATTGTGGCCTAAATAGAGTGTTAACTAGCTGAAAGTTAATGTTGCATGGCACACCAGACGAAAAGCAACACTTATTCTGCATATATAACAATAACACTCGAATGTAAAGACCATCAACAATGATATTCCGATAAGAGCATTAAATCTAGCTAAATATTGCATTCAGCAATGATATTCTGATAAGATCATTAACTCTAGCTAAATATTGTATTAAACAATGATATTCTGTTAAGAGCCTTAAATCTAGTTAAATATTGTATTTGACAATGATATTCTAATAAGAACATTACATCTAGCTAAATATTGTCTTAAACAATGATATTCTGATAAGAGCATTACATCTAGCTAAACATTGTATTCAACAATCATATACTGATAAGAGCATTAAATTGAATATTGTATTCAACAATGATATTCTGGTAAGAGCCTTAAATCTAGTTTAATATTGTATTTGACAATGATATTCTAATAAGAGCATTACATCTAGCTAAATATTGCATTCAGTCAAGATATTCTGATAAAAGCATGACATCTAGCTAAATATTGTATTTGACAATTATATTCTGATAAGAGCATTACATCTAGCTTAGTTTTGTATTCAATGATTATATTCTTAAAAGAGCATTACATCTAGTTAATTATTGTCTTCAACAATGATATTTTGATAAGAACATTACAACTAGCTAGTTTTGATAAGAACATTACATCTGGCTAAATATTGTATTCAACAATGATAAGAGCATTACAGCTAGCTCAATATTGTTTTCAACAATGATATTCTGATAAGAGCAAAAAATCTAGCTAAATATTGTACAAAAAATGATATTATTATAAAGCATTACATATAGCTAAATATTGTTTTTGACAATGATATTATGATAAGAGCATAAAATCTAGCTAAAAATTGTATTCAACAATGATATTCTGATAAGAGCATTAAATCTAGCTAAATATTGTACATGTACTTGACAATGATATTCTGATAAGAGCATAAAATCTAGCTAAATATTGTATTCAACAATGATATTCTTGTAGGAGCATAAAATCTAGCTACCGGTAAAAATTGTATTAAAAATGATATTCTGATAGGAGCATAAAATCTAGCTAAACATTGTATTCATCAGTGACATTCTGATAGGAGCATAAAATCTAGCTAAAAATGTATTCAAAAATGATATTCTGATAGGAGCATAAAATCTAGCTAAAAATGTACTCAACAATGATATTCTGATAGGAGCATAAAATCTAGCTAAACATCGTATTCAAAAATAATATCCTGAAAAGAGCATTAAATCTCGCTTAATGTTTAACATACTATGTTTTAATATGAGTATAATATCATCAGACAAAGGATCTTACAGTCAATCAAATAAAAATATTACTTAGTACACTTGTAATGCAATGCATTGAATTCTTAATTGTTACCAAAAAACAAACTTTATAGACAAGAAAAAACAACAACAATTTTTTACAAATCATTTTTACTGACTCATTTCAATTTGGTTTTCAGTATTTTTGCAAGCATAATGTCCATAAGATACTATTTGTAAGAAGTTTGAAGATTTTTAAAAGTTTTTTTGAACTGGTGCTGTCAGACATTTTGTTCCCTTTACCAAATGAACTGCAATACAGGTATTTTTCTCTACATCTATTCTCCCCACCAAAATAACAAGCCCTAACAATGCATGCATTGCAACAATACAAAAACCACAACTACTGGCTCTGAACATAAACTTAACTGGTATGATTTCAGAACAGCATCTGAAACGACTGTCATTTATAAACTTTTATGTAAAATGTTTAACTATTAATGGTTTCCACAGAGCAGTTTTTCGGGGTTGGAATTAAAATTTTAAAATAGCCATTTTCAAGCTAGCTAAATACATTGTCAAGCAATAATACAACTGAGTTGAAAATGTACATTCAATCATGTTTCTCAACCTAGCTATCATGCTTCCTTTCATGCAATTGAAACAACTATCAGAATTCACGACACCAGCTTCATTTACCTGATCTTTAACACCCTTTGTAACAATCATCGAAAAGTCCGAAAGTAACGCCAAAAAAGGGTAGCACCAAAAACAAATATTGTTCAAAAGCAGTAACTACGACCAAATTTCATTAAGTTTTTGCTACTGCTTTAACATCAGCTTCATCATCCGAAGAGACGTAAACTTTTTCTAGTTTTTCCTGCTCATCTAATGCCTCCGAGAGACCCGTGTGCTTGCGCAGCTGCTGAACACTCCTGTGCATGTCCTCACGTATTCGTACGTTCTCAGAGTTGGCTGACTGCCAAACTGCCTCCATTTGCTCCTCTAGGTCTCTGGCAATACATTGTACATTAAATTATGAATTGATTTGAGATGAACAATTTGGAAAGAGGGCTTAATGCGTGTGCACAAAGTATCGTCCCAGATTAGCCTGTGCAGAGTGCATATTCTTATCAAGGACACACTTATATGGATTTTTTTATTTTAAGGAAGTTACTTCTTAGCCATAATCCAGTCTAGGCGGAAAGTGTTGTCTCGGATTAAGTGTCGTTTCTGACTGCACAGGCGAATCTGGGACGACACTTTAACCCTTTCAGTGCGGGAACCAAATTTTAAAGGCCTTTGCAAACAGTTTGGATCCAGATGAGACGCCACAGAACGTGGCATCTCATCAGGATCCAAACTGTTTGCTATTCTGATAGTATTCTTTGAAAAAAATCAAAGAAAATGCTAATTTTAGAAATTCAGCAGATGACATTTAAGCAGACGACAAATTTCCCAGCATGCAAAGGGTTAACGCACATGAGACTTGTTTTCCAAGAGCACAACTCATTGTTCATTCGTTTGCTTGTCTGGATATTACTTCATTTTTTGAGAAAATATAATTGTTTGGGTCATATTTTGCAACATCTTGCGATTCAATCATAAAGGAAAAATTGTAACCTTATGGATTGCTAATTGCTTAGCAATAAAACAAGCGAATGAGCAAATGAGAGTATCCCCAAACAAATGTTTAACTTCTATAAAAAGATACTGAATATGGCTCTTACAACATCTAGGATCTATAGATATATACTGAAATATGGTTCTTACAACATCTAGTGTCTATAAAAAGATGCTGAAATATGGCTCTAACAACATCTAGGATCTATAAATAGACACTGAAATAGGACTCTTGCAACATCTATTATTTATAAATAGATACTGAAATATGGCTCTTACAACATCTAGTATCTATAAATAGATACTGAAATATGGCTGTTGCAACATCTATGATCTATAAGTTCATACTGATTATGGCTCTTAATGTATATTGAAGGCATGTCAAGGAAAAAACAGACTCAATGCAAGTTCATAAAATGATGTCCCAGATCTGGCTGGGCAGACGACACAGCTCATGCAGGACAGTACTTAAACCATTCACTGCTTGAGACTGCAACAGATTGTCACTGAGAACAAATACACAGATCCTGAGACCCACAGGTTATCTATCCATTTTCAATTGACCATTTACTCATATATCTTAGCTCAATTGCATCAAACACATAAGACTTATTGAAAAGCTCTGGAGTCCGTTTCCTGGGTAGAACCAGTACTTGGTGTCTTTATGAAGGATGGATGTACAGAACACTTAACACTTTCCCCATTAGATGCAAATAAAAATGACTATGTGCAAACAGCATAAAACCAGAACAGCCTGCAAGTAACTCGCAATCTGTTCAGGTTTTATGCTGTTTGCTGCTCATCAGTACCTGGAGGTTTGGAGATGAAGCCTTAAAAACTTGAATCTATTAAGAAAGGTGTTCAATATAACTTTATAAGGGACTACAAATGGGTGAAAATACATATATCTAAGTGGTAAAGGGTTAAACAGTAGGGTTTGAAACCATGAAATCTATCTATCCTTTTTCCACTCACCGTTTGTCGACCGCTGCCTCCTGTATGAGGTCTTCCTTCTCCCGAATGATGTTTCGCAGGTGACTTATCTCCCTTTCATATTCCCTCTTCTGCGAGTTGAACACCTCCTCCTGCTCCTTCATCCTGGGCAAGGAAAAACTGAGCATAGAAATGGTAAAAATCCAAATATTACATAAACACATGACATTTCGTTAAAATTGATATCCCCCGCCAAATAAATAGCGTTTATGGATGGGTGCACTTTCCAAGCTTGCAGTGCCAAACTCTGTACATTACTATATACTCACATACAACATACACATAAATAAAGGGTTGATAAAACATATAAAAGCAGTTCTAAAATAAGAAATCTAAAATGAAGTAGAATTTCATTAAGTAACAAAGGATGCTATTAAAAGGTGTTTCAATTAAAAGATGGTGCGTAGGGACAATTTTTGTGCCAATTTCAGTTTAAATATTTGCCACCAAATTTTTAATCAATCAACAACAAAACAAGAGATGTGTTTTTCAGAAACACAATGCCCCCTACTGCGCCACTTTGATTTATATATTTTTGTTTTTTATTATATCCTTTAAAAAAATATTACTTCCCTTGTAAAAATGATCTGTACCTGCCATATGATAAATACAAATTATCTCTCTTTAAAGCTTGTTGAAGTAAAACTTCCCTTGGATTAGTTTTTTTGACCTTTAACTTGAAGGATGACCTTGACCTTTCACCACTCAAAATGTGCAGCTCAATGAGATACACATGCATTCCAAATATCAAGTTGCTATCTTCAATATCACAGACATAGTGAACTTTCAAATTTACCTTTCTGCAACTGTGCCTATCCTGGCAGCTGCCCTCATCTTGTAGAGCTAAAATACAAAGTGCTCTATCATATGAGCCGCGTTCTAAGAAAACTGGGCATAATGCATGTGCGTAAAGTGTCGTCCCAGATTAGCCTGTGCAATCCGCACAGGCTAATCAGGGCGGACTTTCCTCTTTTATGAAATTTTTCTTTTAAATGAAGTCTCTTCTTAGCAAAAATCCAATTTAGGCGGAAACTGTCGTCCCTAATAAGCCTGTGTGGACTGCACAGGCTAATCTGGGACGACACTTTACGCACATGCATAATGCCCATTTTTCTCACAACAAGGCTCATATATACTCAGACAAGCATTTATTCTCTTCGTTTGGAAAAATTCTTTAGTCACACAGTGTGGACAGATGGTAAAAAAATATCTTGTCAAGTATTCTACATTTTTTCAAAGTATTCACAAGGAATTAAATGAATTAATACCATCATTATGACTAAATTTAGAATATTTTCATGTATTTCACAATGAATTCAATGTATGCATAACAACATTAAGACTAAATTTAGTATAGTTTCATGAATTTTAGAAATAGGAAAAATACTTATGCAGACAAATAGGACAATAAATGTGGCATCTACATGTATTGTGTTCACAAGCTTATTGTTTAATTTAACCATTTGACCCAGTGTTCAATTCAGCTAAGAAAATATTAAGACATATGTTCCTGCCAAGTTTCATGAAGATTGAGCAATAATATGTAGCCAAAATGACTGTTTAAATGCTTTTTCCTTGAATCTAACTTAGATTCATGTACCAAGTGTTTGACCCTTCAGGACCCATTTTCACACTTTGGGGCAATGATTTAGGCCAAGTTTCTTTTACAATGGACATTAAATGAGCCCTCTAGAGAATTATAGCTTTTATTAAATGTAACATTGTGACAAGTTTTTCATAGCACTTAAACCAGTTTTCAAATTGGCTAAAATATAATTGGAACAAATGTTTTGTCCAAGTTGCATGAAGATGGGTTAGTAAGGTCGCGGCTTGAGTGTTCACAAGGCAAATGTTGATGACAAGGCACACAGCATGACAGAGACAAAAGGCGATCACATGGGCATGTTATGCTCAGGTAGGCTAAAAAACTAAAGCTTTGTAAAAGACAAAACACAATCCCCTACCAGGTTAATGTTATCGGAGTATAAACAGGATCTCAATAGCTAAAATACTTTTTAGCTGTGGCACATACCAAGTTCCATCACCCACACAGAGACACTGTAGGAAAGACAGAGAAGGGGTATTCCTAAATTTCCCTCATGTTGCTACGGTAGAGGACTAATAAATCAGTTAAATAATATAAATAACTGTAAATTATTTTATATTTTAAATCCTGAATCAACATACCTTGAGTTTTTCTTCCATTTTTCCCACAGTAAGGGATCCTTGTAGAAGTTTTTTCATGGCCTTCTTGGTTTCTATTTCATGTTCCTTGGCCTAGAAAAGCCAATAGCAATTAAACACACAGGAATTCTAGACATTTTACCATAAATTTCAATAGTCAAAAGTAGATCATTTTAATTTGATACAGACATGTTACCTAGATACATCAGTTTATCATACCACTACATGGTTATCTCTCCAGGGCTTTTTTTTCTTGGTTTCAGGAACGACCTGGCCTTCCATTTTGGGGAAAAAAAATGATGGTGAACAAATGTGCCAAATGATTTAAAAATCTCACAATGAATGACAAAGTTATGGCCGGGACAAGCATTTGACCTTTGAACTCCAAGTGTGACCTTGTCCTTGGAGTTATGGACATAATTCTCGCGCGACACACCGTCCTATGATGGTGAACAAATGTACCAAGTCATTTTAAAATCTAACGATAAATGACATAGTTATGGTCCGGACAAACTTTCGGTTTAAAACGCACTAAGTGACCACGTGACCTAGTTTTTGACCCGTCATGGCCCATATTCAAACTTGACCTAGACATCATCTAGATACAACTTGTGACCAAGTTTGGTGAAGATAAGATGAAATTTCGGGACAGACGGACAGACAAACAGACCGACAAAGTGACTCCTATATAGCCCCTATTACCAATGGTAATGGGGGTATAAAAATGCAGTGTCATAGCGATATATTTTTTTTTAATGAGGACGTAGAGGACAGGTTACTGTCCTATGGTTGTGAACAAATAAAGCCGGGCATGTATAAACAACGTTTATGCTACACATCACCTGATATACATGTATTACACATTGATACGACAGTAACCTGTTATCCTCTATTTCACACTCAAACATGTTTGTAGTGTTCTCCTTCATGCTACATGCAATAATGTTTAGGTATATGTGCTACATGGACTTAATTGTTCTTTTTTACAATGCTTTACCACATTTAATACAGTGAAATTCACCATTTTCTTGGGGGAAAAGATTTGTCAACAAGCCAGAAAATACCAAAATTACGAACCTCAAAGCATAAAATCCAAAGAAAACAAAATATTTTATAGAAGCACTGCATGGTGCCTATTTGTTAATCAGAAACATTCAAACCTTCATTTTCATTCTTCAATTAAAATTAATTCTACATTAACACCAACAAATATTCTCCGTTATTATTTTTTTTAAGTCTAAAGACTTATGATCAATGCAAGAATTGTTACACAAGAGTAACTGTAAAATAATTTATATTTGTTTTCATTAAAATTTTAATGGCTTTTTCATCGACACAAAAATTAATGGAATTTTTTTATTTTGAGGACATTAAGACTTTGTGTCTGTAATTTTCTGATGTGTTTGTTTTAAAATGTGTACATCAACAACCAAATAAATCAACAACAAGGGACAAAATTGTCACAAAACCAGGTTTTCATTGTGAAAAAAAAATCTGATAAAGGGAGAAAACTCAAACTGAACTTTTGAAATGAACAAAAAAAATTAACCCCCTTTGTAATTTTTTTTTTTTTTTAAATCTATTTTTAGTCGTGGCGACCTTGACATTGGAGATATTGACGTGATTCTTTCGTGGGACACACCGTCCCATGATGGTGAACAAATGTGCCAAATGATTTTAAAATCTCACAATGAATGACATAGTTATGGCCAGGACAAGCTCATTTATGGCCATTTTTGACCTTTGAACTCAAAGTGTGACCTTGACCTTGGAGATATCGACGTAATTATTTCGCGCGACACACCGTCCAATGATGGTGAACAAATGTGCCAAATGATTTTAAAATCTGACGATGAACGACATAGTTATGGCTCGGACAAGCTCATTTATGGCCATTTTTGACCTTTGAACTCAAAGTGTGACCTTGACCTTGGAGATATCGACGTAATTATTTCGCGCGACACACCGTCCAATGATGGTGAACAAATGTGCCATATGATTTTAAAATCTGACAATGAACGACATAGTTATGGCCTGGACAAGCTTATTCCGCCAGCCCGCCAGCCCGCCAGCCCGCCAGCCAGCCAGCCAGCCAGCCCGCCAGCCAGCCCGCCCGCATTCGCCAATCTAATAACCAGTTTTTTCCTTCGGAAAACCTGGTTAAAAATAACAATGATTTTTACAGCAAATCAGTTTTCCAACCAAGATTTAGCATCATACTGACCACTTTTTCATATGTGTCTCTTTCGAAGGCACTCTTCTCTGCCTGCCAAAAGAAAATAAAGTGTGTCTTAATTCATGTTTTTCATCCAGTATTTATTTGATGACTCTCTTTCAATCAATTAAAGAAAAAATCAATGACAAATACAGTAAAATATTTTCAAAAATTGGATTATCCTTACAAATAGAGTATAATATTTTCAAAACTTGGATAATCTTTTAATAATTACTTGTTATATTATATGAACTTATTAAATACTTACTCAACACATAGATCTTATTCTTACATACCCAATTAAAAGTTCATTTGCATAGTAATAAGAATATAACCATGGGTACTACACCAGAAAGAAAATAAAATCAAAAGTAGTAGCACTTAAAACCAATGGTACTCACGTAATGTACATAAAGTGTGACTATTCACGAACATGCGTAAGCCTAATTTTAACGATTCTGTAATATTAATAATTCTTGTTTCAGTGCATAACTTCTCTATGCTGAATTCAAATGCCCGTCAAACCTTACCACTTTGCCCATGGATGCCACTTTGATACATTTGGACATTTTTTTTTGTCAATACCACTTTGACAAGTCATGAAAACATATTATTTTGTCCAAACCACTTTGATAAGTGAGAACATATTATTTTGTCCATAACACTTTGATAAGTGAGGACACATTATTTTGTTCATACCACCTTGATAAGTGAGAACATATTATTTTGTCCATACCACTTTGATAAATGAGGACATATTATTTTGTCCCTACTACTTTGATAAGTGAAAACGTATTATTTTGTCCATACCACTTTGATAAGTTAATAGATAGTATTTTGTCCATACCACTTTGATAAGTGAGGACATATTATTTTGTCCATACCACTTTAATAAGTGAAGACATATTATGTTGTCCATACCACTTTAATAAGTATAGACATGTTATATTGTCCATACCACTTTGACAAATGAAGACATGTTATATTGTCCATACCACTTTGATAAGTGAAGACATGTTATATTGTCCATACCACTTTGATAAGTGAAGACATGTTATATTGTCAATACCACTTTGATAAGTGAAGACATGTTATATTGTCCATACCACTTTGATAAGTGAAGACATGTTATATTGTCCATACCACTTTGATAAAAGAAGACATGTTATATTGTCCCTACCACTTTGATAAGTGAAGACAAGTACTCCTGTACAGACATCTCCTTGTTGGCAGACTGCTCTATGGCTCGCTGGAGCAGCATCATACGCTGCTGGGCATGTCTGAAACAGCAACAACAGCATTGCAAAAACGAGCCTTTATGAATGTGCCAAAAGTATCGTGCATATTTATAAAACATTGAAGTGACCTATGCAGTTTTGTTAATCATGGTAACTTGCCTTGAGCAATTACATAAAATGATCCCAGCAAAGAATGGTTCAATTGCAATGTTGATATTTGAGTCTCTGTCCCCGAAAAGATTTCAAGCATGTGCCTTAAAAATTTTCTCAGATTAGCCAGTGCAGTCAACACAGGCTTATCAGGAACAACACTTTCAACCTAAGCTGGATTATAGTTTTATAGACATTTCATTGAAACAAATAATGCCATAAAAGCGGAAAAAGCTGTCCGTGACAAGCCTGTGCCAACTGAACAGGCTAATGTGGGACAATACTTCATTAAGCCCAGTTTTCCCAGAATGCTATGCATTAAGCCCAGTTTTTCCAGAATGCTATGCATTAAGCCCAGTTTTCCCAGAATGCTATGCATTAAGCCCAGTTTTCCCAGAGCACTGCTCAAAATGATTTCCAAATATGTTACTAATAACCTCAGCAATTGCTTGGTCAGCTATGTTTAAAGGCAAATAAGTCAGCAATGCTTGGATCACTGTGCATGAAATGTCCAGTATATCAGCATTTTATTGTGATGGCCAATTTGATGTTCCAATCAATTGGGAAATGTCATAATTGGCCTAAGAAACTCGTAACACTTCACGCCAACAAACAGCATAAAAGTTTTGCCCAAGAGACTGTGGGCAGCATTTAGCAATAATTTACATGGGTTAAAAATACGAAATTCTACCTAAAAAATGAATCTGTGTAGTGCTGTGACCAGTCAATGCCAAATCCTTTAATGTCAGTTCTTACCTAAAAGACTTGTGGATGAGTAGTGGTTGTATCTTATGCTATTGCCTAACTGTAAACCTATTTTCTCAAATGTATTGTCTCTGAAAAATATTGCCTCCATTTTTCAAAAACACTTGCTTATCTCCTTACGTACGTATCTAAGTGGTAAAGGGTTAATATCATAGCCTTGCTACACAAACTTTAAACATTCTAACTCAACTCAGATTTTGTTCTGAATTCTTCTGATAAGTTTGACCATCATGCTCCATTCGGTGTTCACACATGTGTTTGTAAGTTTTAAGTCTGCCTCAACCTTGAGTTTGAAGAGGAACATTTGCATATTCTTATAGCTGAGATTTGGGATGGTTCGTGCACTGACCAATAGCCTCAATACTCAGATGAGTGGATACTCAATGCTCAGATGAGTGGATACTTAATGCTCAGATGAGTGGATACTCAATGCTCAGATGAGTGGATACTCAATGCTTAGATGAGTGAATACTCAATGCTCAGATGAGTGGATACTCAATGCTCAGATGAGTGGATACTCAATGCTCAGATAAGTGGATACTCAATGCTCAGATGAGTGGATACTCAATGCTCAGATGAGTGGATACTCAATGCTCAGATGAGTGGATACTCAATGCTCAGATGAGTGGATACTCAATGCTCAGATGAGTGGATACTCAATGCTCAGATGAGTGGATACTCAATGCTCAGATGAGTGGATATTCAATGCTCAGATGAGTGGATACTCAATGCTCAGATGAGTGGATACTCAATGCTTAGATGAGTGGATACTCAATGCTCAGATGAGTGGATACTCAATGCTCAGATGAGTGAATACTTAATGCTCAGATGAGTGGATACTCAATGCTCAGATGAGTGGATACTCAATGCTCAGATGAGTGGATACTTAATGCTCAGATGAGTGGATACTCAATGCAGGGGACAAAAATACCACTCGTCCGCTCGTATTGACGAGTAAAATCTCGAAAGGACGAGTGAATTTCCCTAAAGCTCTCGTCCTACAGGACGAGTGAAAAAAGCTGATGTTAAAATATGTATTTTCTGACGAGTAAGACTTGTTTTCATTAAATAAAATCATTTTCTTAAATCATATCTATTCCGAAAGTAGATCGCCAATGAACCGGAAATTGTTATTGTAAATTTCATACAGCAGGTGCACGTTGTTATGCGAGACTCCTCAGTAAATATTGGTTTTTTGGTGTAAACGTTGTGCGTCCATGGGGACAGGGAACCAACCTATGCATTCACTGTAAGTATTGATTTTTAAAGAATTATTTAAACGCGAAGTACGGTTTCAAACCAGTCTGAATTTCGTAAGAAAAATGTCTGACATACGAGCGTTCTTTAAAGTTGGCGGTAGGGATGTTCAAACGTCCGAAACGGAAAGCACGCGAGTATTAGAAAAACGGCAAACACAAAATTGTCTTCAATTATTTATTGTGTGTTCCTCATAAATAAAGTAATTTATTTCACTGCTTAACATTTATCTTGTGATCAGCTGGCATGAACAACTGAGTAAGCAGCAATTTAGCAGTGATACAAGAAACTTTATTAGTCATATCAGCCCTTTGCAATCTTCATTTCACCGATATTTTAAGGACAAGTGCATGTGCTTGCAGGACGAGTGAAAAATTTAATGCACTTGTCCTGCAGGACGAGTGTAGTTTAGAAATATTTTTGTCCCCTGCAATGCTCAGATGAGTGGATACTCAATGCTCAGATGAGTGGATACTCAATTCTCAGATGAGTGGATACTCAATGCTCAGATGAGTGGATACTCAATGCTCAGATGAGTGGATACTCAATGCTCAGATGAGTGGATACTCAATGCTCAGATGAGTGGATACTCAATGCTCAGATGAGTGGATACTCAATGCTCAGATGAGTGGATACTCAATGCTCAGATGAGTGGATACTCAATGCTCAGATGAGTGGATACTTAATGCTCAGATGAGAGAACACTCAATGCTCAGATGAGAGAACACTCAATGCTCAGATGAGAGAACACTCAATGCTCAGATGAGTGGATACTCAATACTCAGATGAGTGGATACTTAATGCTCAGATGAGAGAACACTCAATGCTCAAATGAGTGGATACTCAATGCTCAGATGAGTGGACACTCAATGCTCAGATGAGTGGATACTCAATGCTCAGATGAGAGAATACTCAGTGCTCAGATGAGTGGATACTCAATGCTCAGATGAGTGGACACTCAATGCTCAGATGAGTGGATACTCAATGCTCAGATGAGTGGATACTCAATGCTCAGATGAATGGATACTCAATGCTCAGATGAGTGGATACTCAATACTCAGATGAGTGGATACTCAATACTCAGATGAGTGGATACACAATGCTCAGATGAGTGGATACTCAATGCTCAGATGAGTGGATACTTAATGCTCAGATGAGTGGATACTTAATGCTCAGATGAGTGGATACTTAATGCTCAGATGAGTGGATACTCAATGCTCAGATGAGTGGATACTCAATGCTCAGATGAGTGGATACTCAATGCTCAGATGAGTGGATACTTAATGCTTAGATGAGTGGATACTTAATGCTCAGATGAGTGGATACTTAATGCTCAGATGAGTGGATACTTAATGCTCAGATGAGTGGATACTCAATGCTCATCGTCTGAGTTGAGCTCAAACGTTGAGAAGGTGAGTGATGCTGGGCCCCAAGCCTGTTTTCAAAAACCAATTCTTAGACTTAAGAATATGAATAGTCTGAACAGAGCCAAGACAAAAACATCCAGCGTTTTAATATATACAGTCTACCACTGGTAAATATGTCATTAACAAAATGTTCTACCTACAGAACGATGTAGATAAAGGAGGTTCAAGCAAGTTTTAGCCATAATTAAACAATCATTAAAAATGTCAATTTGAGCCGTGTTCTGAGAAAACTGGGCATAAATTATGTGGGTATAATAAAGTGTCGTCCAAGACTAGCCTGTGCAGTCTGCACAGGCAAATCAAGGACAAAACTTTTCGCTTTTATGACAGTTTTTGTTAAATTGATGAAGTCTCCTCTTAGAAAAAATCCAATTTAGGCAGAAAGTGTTGTCCCTGATTAGCCTGTGCAGACTGCACAGGCTAATCTGGGACGACACTTTACGCACATGCAATATGCCCAGTTTTCTCAGAACGTGACTCATTTAAAGAATATTCTTAATTTTTAGACTTAAGTCTAAGAATTGTTTGGTGAATACGGGCCCTCATGATTCCACGTGTGAAAAAAATAACATTTACTCACCTGACAGACTTGTGCATGAGTCGTGCCTCTATCTGGTGGCGTTTCCGTTCCGTGGTGAGCTCGATCACCTGGTTGCCTAGCGACTTCCTCTCCACAATGGCCCCCTGCAGCTTAGCCTGCGCAGCGTCCAGGTCACGCCTGTGGCTGTCCTCCTGCTCTGTCATCTTCCTGGGAGAAACACATTATAAATGAGAGGAGCTCTGGGAAAATGGGGCTTGATGCATGTACGTAAAATGTCTTCCCAGATTAGCCCGTGCAGTCTGCACAGGCTTATCAGGAACAGCACTTTCTGCTTTCTGGTATTTTAAGTTTAAAGGACGTCTCTTTTTATAAAAATCCAGTTTTGGCAAAAAGTGTCGTCCCTGATTAGCCTGTGTTGACAGCACAGGCTAATCTAGGACAAATCTATATGCATATGCATTAAGTCCCATTTTCCCAGATCTTGGCTCAAATACAAAATAATCTTTTTGTTTTTTTATTTTTGATACAAATATGCAAATTCCTGAGGAAGAAACACAGAACATCATGATTGTTTGAAATAACACAAAACATCCTGTTTTTAAACAATGATTTTTGTCGCTATAAGATATCAATCAGTCTGCTGTAGTTTAATTTTATTTTTTTAATTTTGTGAATTCATAAATTCTGTCATTTTTGTTTGATCTTAAATTCCTGGATTTTTGTAGGTTATAAGACTACGGACTTGAGCGTTCTTTGGAAATTTGGAAACAAGAAAATCCACAACAATTAGCGTCCAACAAATAATATTGGTTTAACAGTAAGCAAAATCACTACTCTACTTTTAGAAGCATGAAATAATATGATGCTTGATATATTTTGAACTTGGTCCAAAGATATCAGAATATGTGGAGTAATAGACTGATAGAAAACAGAATGACAAGATGCTCATAATATGGATCTTTTTCACTTTTGTTGAAAGATATCAGAATATTGAAACCTTTGACATTTAGAAACACAATATACCATGAGAATATGAACTTTTATCTTAAACTTTTTTGCTCAATATACCATGAGAATATGAACTTTCATTTTAAACTTTTTTGCTCAAAGGTATCAGAATAGGCCAAATCCTTAATTGAGAAACACAAATTAACAGGATGCTTTTTAAATTTTAAGGAAGTCAGAATATGCAAAATCCTGTAAGAAAAGAAAAACAACATGACAGGGTGCTTGCTTGTGGTTCTTACCTGTGTCACTTAGTATTTGAGAGGACCTTAAGTTTATTTGTTTTGTTGCAGATAAAAATGAAACATAAAGACCGCATACTATTTTACCCCGAAGACTTCAACATCCAATTGCAAGTTCTTGAAAAAATGTTTAAGACATATTGTATGCTCATAATGTTTATTAAATAAATTCTTTCTAATCTCCAGAAAAAGAGAACATATAAAACATTCAAAACGTTTATTGATTGTTTCTACTTCTACAAATCCGCTATTTTATTGTTCTAATCAAATGACAAAGTATATGTAAACAATTGCAGGTCGTTAAAAAATATCTTCTTACTTCTTCACCTCTGCTATTTCATTGTTTAAACCCTTTTCCACTCATAAACAAAGTGAAAATGGCTATGTGCAAACAACATAAAACCAGAACAGCCTGCGAGTAACTCGCAGTCTTTTATGCTGTTTGCTGCTCATCAGTATCTAAGGTTTGGAGATGAAGCCTTAATAAACTTTAATTTAGTATGAAAGGGTCTTAAATTAAATATAACTTTCTAAGGAACTACAAATGCGTGAAAATACGTATCTAAGTGGTGAAGGGTTAATCAATCAACTGTGCACAGGCTAATCTGGGATGACACCATTCACACATGCATTAAGCCCTTTTTTCTCAGAATGAGGCTCAAATGATTATACAAATAATTCTTCTTACTTCTTCAAATCTGCGACCTCCTTGATGTGCTGCTCCTGAGTTATGTGCCCCTGTGACTCTGTCACGAGTCTGTCATGGGCCAGCTTCAGCGTGCGATGAGACGCCTTCAAGTCCTCCAACTCTTTTGTTACCTCTTCTTTCTCTGTTTTCAAGGTCGACACCTGCTTTGATAGTTTTCCAACTAAAGCAGAAAATAAGTTGTTCTTTTTTTCATACAAGAATAATAAACAACTTTGGAAGTTTTTAAACAGATACTAAATGAGACAGTTTTGAATGTAAAAAAATATAAAAAACTACAGTTTGAGAGTTTTTGAAATAGAGGATAAAAGCTGGACAGTTTTTCGACATAAACACTCAATAGGTGCAATTGATTTATTTCTCAAGGATGGCCAATTATAACATCCTAGGTGTTTAAGTTGTACATTTCCGGGAAACTTATTGCTTACAATCAATATTTCCATGAAGGTTATTTCAATGAAGTATAAGTATTATAAAATTGACTAGAGCTTTGTCACACACATGACGAATACCTCCACATGCCGCATTGACACAGAATATTTTGCATGTTGTCTTCACATAAAACAGCGGACACCATGCTCAATGTTTAAAATGCACTAAGTAACCCCCTGACCTAGTTTTTGACCCGGCATGGCCCATGTTCAAACTTTACCTACTCATCATCTAGATACAACTTCTGACCAAGTTTGGTGAAGATCGGATGAAAACAACTTGAATTAGAGTGCGGACACTTAATACGGACCGACCGTCAGACCGACCGGCAGACAAGCTCACTCCTACATACCCTAAAAGACGTTAGTGACGTATAATAAATTTGTCATCATATATAAATATAAGACATATCGAATTATGATGCTTTAATTGTTTGCCAGGTTAATTTAAAATCCGTCAAGACATGGCAAAATCATAGCTTTTATTAAGCCACATCTGACCTTTCACCTATAAATGTGAACTTGACCTTTGAAGTAGAAAGAGAAAATCCAACATTAAATGGCAAAGTAATGGATAGGCGGGAATTCTCGAGATGTTTTATCACCAAATTTGACCTTTGACATCTACATTTGACATAAACCTATGAGGTACATGGGACATGTATGATAGACTGTACCTTCTCTGAGGTGAGCCTGATGCAGGTCATGTGTTTTCTGGTCCTTAACGCTGATCTGTTCTAGAAGGTTCTGGTTCTCTTCCAGTACTAGCCTTGCATTGTCCTTCATCTGCTCCCTAAAACACACAAAATCTCCCTTCAACACACACAAACCCACTAAAACACACATAATCTTATTGAAACAAGCACGATCTCCCTAAAATGCACAGTGAATCTTCCTATAACATACATAATCTCTCTTATACACACAGAACATTCCTAAAACACACTGAATCTCCCTAAAACACACAGAATGACCCTCAAATACACAGAGCATTCCTTAACAACACTAAATCTCTCTTAAACACAGAATAACCCTTAAACACAGAGCATTCCTAAAACACACCGAATTTCCCTAAAACACACAGAATGATCATTAAACACACAGGGCATTCCTAAAACACACTCAATCTCCTTAAAACACAGAATGACCCTTAAACACACAGAATCTTCATAAAACACATGAAGTGGATGTGGGGTGGAGGGGGTCATAGCATACAAAGTCCTTAGTTCTGTTTAATCCATTTTATTGATGTTGACCAATATAGCCATGACGGAAAAGACCTAAACAAAATAATGACAATATCGTTACAAACAGAAAAAAAACATGCAATTCTATGAAATATTAAATAAATATTCCACATCACACCTTAATTCACACACGTGTTATAATACAATAAAACAAAATGTTCAATAGAGGAAAACTTTTTTACAACTCACCAGGTTGGAATAAGCCACGAGAATAGACTTACATCCACCTGACGGTCTTGGCAATGGAAGCGTGGTCAGTAAATTTACAATGACATAAAAAAGTTTAATCCAATGACCAATGAGCATCTTGTATCCCACTGATCTTAATTATGATTGGAAATTACAAGGAAATGTATTGTACCAGCTTTAATAGGTAAACAAACACTATAGAGAGAGAATTCACACAAAAAGTAAATGTGTATTATATGAAGAGGTAGATAACAAATCGACCAGTACTTCACACGCAGAATCTCCCTTAAACACACTGCATCTCCCTAAAACAAACAGATTCTCTTTGAAATACACAGAATCACACACAGAATTTTCCTAAAACACACAGAATCTCTCCCTGAAACACAAAAAATCTCCCTAAAACACACAGAATCTTCCTAAAACACACAGAATGTGCCTTAAACACACATAATCTTCATAAAACACACAGATTGTACCTTCAACACACATAATATCTTCCTAAAACACACAAAATATCTCTAAAACATACAGAATGTCAATAAAACACACAGAATAACCATAAAACACACCAAATGTCTCTAAAACACACAGAATCTCTCTAAAACAATATAATATCCCTAAAAAAACACATAAAATCTCCCCAAAACACATAGAATTTCCCTCATCACACAGATTTGCCCTTAAACACATAGAATCACCCTTAACACACATAATGTCCATAAAACACACCAAATCTCCATGAAGCACACAGAATCTCCCTGAAGCACACAGAATCTCCCTAAAACACACAGAATCTCCCAAAACCACAAAGAAACTCCCTTTAACACACAGATTCTCCGTTAAATGCACAGAATCTCCCCCAAAACACACAGAATGAGCCTTAAACACACATAATCTCTCCCTAGAACACACAGAATCTCTCCCTAGAATCCACGGAATCTCGCTTAAACACTAAGAATGTCCCTAAAACACATAATCTTCCAAAAACACATACAAACCCCTAAAACACAAAACATGTCTCAAACACACATATTCTCCCTTAAACACACAGATTCTCCATTGAACACACAGAATCTTCTTTAAACACAACGACTCTCCATCAAACACACATTCTCCATCAACACACAGAATCTTCCTTTAACACACAGATTTTCCTTTCAACACACAGAATCTCCCAAAACTACACAGAAGATCCCCAAAACACACAGAATCTCTTCCTAGAACACACAGAATCTCTTCCAAAAACACACCAAATCTCGCTAAAACACACAGAATGTCTCTTAAACACATTATCTTCCTATAACGCATTCAAACTCCCTAAACCACATAGAATCTCCCTAAAACACATAACATCTCTCAAACACACGGATTCTCCCTTAAGGTTACAATACACTAAATGATCGCTTCATGAAGGGCTGTACTCTCTAAAAAAATATCATAGTTGACAGGAAGGCATGTTTTACACTTTTTACCATTATTCGGGTGTTATCTTGCGGAGATAATGGTAGGGCATGAATAGGTGTTCACTACTGAATCCCTGAAATATGATACACTTGAAGACTATAGTAAACCATTGCACTAGAAAAGGTTACATTCCACTAAGAAATGGCCGAAAAAAAAGTTGCAAAAACAGTCGATTTTGATTTGTGTCAAGTTCTTTCTTGCTTTGTACATGGCATATCTTTTTTTTTGCATAAATTGATTCCGCTTAGAATGGCCTTTAAGAAAAGGTATGGTTATGGGGGTCTCTATGTGCAAAATGTTGCATTTATTTTTGCTCAAAGTTGTCGCTTTTACATTGAATTATATAGGGAAACTATTAAGTGTATTATGACCTAAACGCAAAACCAGGCCTAGTCACAAAGGAGCTGTATTTACAGAAAATCATCATTTTTTTGGTGGGATATGACGCGTTTTGGCAAATTTCACGGAATAAATGCGTTTGTTTCACGAATTTAAGGAGCATCGTGAGTTTTTAAGAAATAAATACGTTTTCAGAGGAAAATAAGAAAAAAACGTACACAAAATCGTCTTGAGCATCTCAAATCGCAACAATTTGTGCTGAAAGAGCTCATGAACACGTTTTAATAGTTGTTTACTTCTTCTTCTACATAGCTTGTAACAATATTCCAGTATTTTGACCGATTGTAATTATTTAGGGTAATCGTTTTACGCCTGAACGCCCGTTATAAATCAAAGCTCCGAACGCGAAAGCCACATGGCTTATCAGGCGTTATAATAAAATGCATTTTCAAGCATTTCTACGTGAAAGATCGGTCTGAAAATTGGCGTGCACATAAAAAATAGGTTTATAAGTATCGAGAAGTGCTTATTTTTGCGATGATAACAGTAAACGTTGTCTTATAGGTTACAATACACTAAATGATCGCTTCATGAAGGGCTGTACTCTCTAAAAAAATATCATAGTTGACAGGAAGGCATGTTTTACACTTTTTACCATTATTCGGGTGTTATCTTGCGGAGATAATGGTAGGGCATGAATAGGTGTTCACTACTGAATCCCTGAAATATGATACACTTGAAGACTATAGTAAACTATTGCACTAGAAAAGGTTACATTCCACTAAGAAACGGCCGAAAAAAAAGTTGCAAAAATAGTCGATTTTGATTTGTGTCAAGTTCTTTCTTGCTTTGTACATGACATATCTTTTTTTTTGCATAAATTGATTCCGCTTAGAATGGCCTTTAAGAAAAGGTATGGTTATGGGGGTCTCTATGTGCAAAATGTTGCATTTATTTTTGCTAAAAGTTGTCGCTTTTACATTGAATTATATAGGGAAACTATTTAGTGTATTATGACCTTAAACACACAGAATCTCCTTTCAACGCATAGAATCTCCATCAAACACAAATAATCTCATTTAAACACATATAATCTCCATCAAACACACAGAATCTCCATCAAACACACAGATTCTCCCTTCAACACACAGAAACTCCATCAAACACAGAGAATCTCCATCAAACACACAGATTCTCCCTTCAACACACAGAATCTCCATCAAACACACAGAATCTCCATCAAACACACAGAATCTCCATCAAACACATAGAATCTCCATCAAACACACAGATTCTCCTTTCAACACAAAGATTCTCCATCAAACACACAGCATCTCCATCAAACACACACATTCTCCCTTCAATACACAGAATCTCCATCAAACACAAAGAATCTCACTAAAACATGCTAATTCTCTACATAAAACGCACAGAGTCTCTCAAATTGTGAGACAAATTCAATATAAACTTTACTGAAGGTTAGTAAATTTACTAAAATTACTCCAAAAGCATCAGAAAAATCCTGTATATAGAAACTCTATATTTTAATATTAACACAGTCCTCATACATTGACTGATTTCATTTTTTTTCTTCAGTAAGAAATATTTTCATAAAGAACATTTTCTGACCACATTTATTGTCAAAAACATCATTTCAACAATACATCTTGACTGATTAAACAGTCAATTAAAAACAAAGTAGCCAATTAGAAAATGAAAACATTTTGTCACACCACTAGAGCCTACCATTCAAGTAAGTCCACAGGACCGTTGGGTGTGTTTTCTAGTCTGGAGTGTAACCTCTCGTTCTCCTTCACGATGGCCTCAGTACGCAGACGTAACGCCTCAAGGTCTGCCTGTAGCGAGAAACAAGCAGCACAGTTTATCACACGGCTTTACCTGCCATTAGCCACATGAACCAATCCCTACAAATTAGCAAAATTGTCACAGAAAATTCACATTTGCCCTCAAGTTTTCTCCATTTAAAACTATAAAATATACAAGCAAGAAGAATTTTAACAGAACAACTTCAATCGGCTACAGGAATTTTTAGCCGCTAGGAATCCTTCTTAAGATTAAGAATCCTGATAAAGAATGGGTCTTGTACTTTCTAGTTCCTTTATTATTTGAGAGTAAGAAAATGTTCCAAGCCAAAAAATGTACCTGTGATAATCTGAACCAGCCTGTCTAGGAATTGATTTCTATACTATCACTTATCCAAGCATATTTTACTTTGTTGTTTTTTTCATTTGTTTTAATTCTATTGCTGGAAAGAAGCCTACCATAGCTTATATGTTGACATATGTAAAATGTAGCACTTGTATGGAAGATATTTCAAAAGGCAAACAAGTGCAGCTTCAGCTCTCTCTCTCTCTCTATATATATATATATATTGTGATGTACGCCCGAGAATCCTATTTCAGAAAATGTGCAAATTACCTGATTATTACTCTTTGAAAAAAAAAACATGTGCTAAGTCAGTGTAACCGATCGCAAACATTACATTGGGCAATTACAATTCTTGGTTGGCGATCAAAAATCACATTTTCATGAAATTGGTGATTGAAAAAAAGGACCATCTGATCTTCAAATGCCCTCTCTAAATTCCTGTTCTCAGGCCATATGAATCGCCACAAACATCGTACTGATTCTACAGATAACAATCTACATAACAGATAATAATATCGGAAAGGCCCAAGGGGATAATGACAACCACCTTGTTTAGGTCGATAATCCATATGGATAATCCCTTCATTGGTCATGCTTACACTGCGACCAGACTTTTTTAACATTTGGATCATTTAACGATTAACGTTATCACTGTTTTACTGAAGCGTGTCCTGTAATGAGGAGAAATTGTCGGGTACCTTTCCAGTCGCCAAATTTTGAAGTTCAACGTCACATCAGTTACGAGAATGCTTTTGAGGGCGGTGTTCACTGGCAATTTTTTTATTTACATTGGTAAACCGGTGTAAATTGAACAGTACATTAAATACGATGTTGGGCATCATAATTGCACCTTTTTACTGTAAACGATTAGTGTAAAGATACTGTTAACAATTGATACTCATGAAAAGTTAAATCCAAATGGTGAGCAATTAATTACCGGGTACTTATGGCAAGTTAATTGTGAAAACAATAACTGTTAACAATTTTACGCTGTAGTAATTTAAATCCAGTACAGGTATATTTCATCATGTTCATTTAAAGAACTCATTTTTCTACAGCGGTGAGATAAGTTTAGCTGCTACAAGTGCCTTTGTACAAGTCTACAGCATACACTATTCTCTATACATATAGGCTTTGTAAAGCCCGTGTTTTAATAACAGCTCAAAATTGTTGCTGTACTTTGTCATGTTCCCATGGAAAGAGCGCATGTTTTTAAATACCATGCGCTGTAACTAATAAAAGACATGCAACTCAGTACATGTAGTATTTTATATTGAAAAATTAACATTGGAATTAATGCACACACAGGGAAAGTATTGACCCATTTAAACTATTGAACAATTAATCAATTCACGTTCATTACATGGAAGTAGATGTTTTTTTAAGGAGCCAAAAATCACAGACTATGTTGTTTGTCTAATACGTTTGTAAAAAATATTACTTAGGCAGAGGGGGGCGTAAAGGAATTAGACTTTACTGTCAATACATGAAAATGAATACAAGTGAAAATAAAAATAATAACAATAAAGCATTGAATTTCAGGTGAAAAATATTTAAAAAATTATTTAGGTGTGGTTTGCATGATCATTTAATACAATGCTTGTTGATACAAATACATTGATGATAATAATTATGTTGTTACAGATACACTCATATATTGACCTAATTAGCCTATGATGTGGGTCGTCATTGAAACACTGAAATATGGCCACTACTTTTTTTCCTTAGCCCCCACCTTGACTTGAACGTAGAAAATATCCATAATTACTCCAATCATAGCCAGGATTTTTTTTAACTTCAAAAGACAGTTTCTTGTTATATGCCCACCTATCATATAATGAAAATGTCAACTCAAAGAAATTGTTTGCCATTTATAGGGATAAGATACTGAAGCTTCAGATACTGGAGTTAATGCATGTCAAACACATCTCAACGCATTCTAAACAAGAAATATCTGTAAAAAAGATATACGGCGTTGATTGTGGTTGGAGTTTATGGAAGGTAAAGATTTAAATGAATGAGATCAAGGATAGCCAATATCTTTTTCTGTGCAGTTTTTAGCTGCATCAAACGCAGTACGGGATGTTACGCGGAGTTTTCGCGGCTTATTTTACATTATTACATATTGCTGGTCATAAACCTATAGATACAAAACAGAAAACCAAAGTCAACCGACCACACGCGAAGTCTCCGTACATATTTTAAATATGTATACCCGCGTTCTTCGTACAAACCTGTTTGAGTGGTTTATCACGCATTGCTACGTGTATTTGATTCGATTATTAACAGTATCGAGAATCATCGCGCTCATACTTAATACATTATTTAGTCAATATGATGCTATAATACATTAGTAAATATGATGGAATAATTCTTGTTAATTAATTAAAAATAATATTTATCATGGTATTGTTGAAAAAACATTAAGAATCTATTATTGACATGCCATAAAATAATATCGCTGGATATCTTCATTTAACATCTTTCTGGTCTAAAGAAAATTCCAGTTCACCTAGAACACGCTATACACGCATTTTCAATAAGAAGAGGCCAATGGCATTTACAAAATTAAAGAAAAGTTATGTTTAAAAAATAAACGTTAAATGGTAATTTTGTTGTTTGAAATAGTGTATTGGAGTATGTTGCCAAGTATTTCCATCATGACGCTAGTGGTTATTGAGATATCGCTGTTGACAAAAAAGCCGTTCAGTCTGGCATGTAAGGTTCGTTTGTCGGGATATGCTAAACTTTAAATTGAAATAGAACCAACACATTATCAAATAAGACGAATAATATCACCAATAATGTTTATAAATATGTTTTCATAATTGATTTAGTTATTGTAAATATCGTACACTATGTTTAAACGCTACTGTAGCAATTGAAAAGTGTTGTTGTTTGTAATTTTTAGAAAATAAAACGGATTTATTTGTTATGCATTATTAATGACGTTTGCATTTATATCTGTGACTCGTGTTTACTCTTTATTTATCATTGATTGGACCCATGAGGGGATTGATGGTTAAAAACAAAGTTCAAGTGCTTACTCAGGCACACAGGTAAACACACATAAGCTTGTCGAATACTGGGCTTCTTAAATAACGAACCTTACTAAATTTCATCAAGTTTGTGTAATAGACAATGAGAAATATAAAACGCAAATTAAACTGTCAAATGCTTTTATTAACATCAAGTAAACTCGAACACATATACGCACTTGATAATTTTCAACTAAGTAGTGCATTCAATTAATAATGTTACATGCAAGTTATGATTACGATTTCTGACATACGTGAACACACAAAAACATATTTAAACACACATGTTGTTCATTATTGCTCATTGAACACGTTCATTAAAATAACAAACAACCGCAACATGCAGTAGGGCGATTTAAAATTCATCAAGAACATCATGCGTAGGTTTACTTAATTGATTCTATCAATGTAAGGTTCGTTACACTATTACGATACAATCATTTGCGCATTATACTTCACATATATACGCATTATACAAGTAAAAAATACAGTGTATTTACAAATGCAATATCGGTATACTTGCAGTAGGCTACAGACGAATGTAACACAAATGTACAGTATTATACTTTTATGTGCATATTTTTATACGTTTCAATTGTGACGAGATCGGACGAACTAAGCTTAAAGCTCATTGATTTGGATTCTCCGGCTGGTAAAGGTTCTGCAACTGTACAAACGATTGCTGTTCTATCAACCCATAACCGGTCCTCACTCGATGGCCACTGCAACAGACTTCTCATGTTTTTCATAAATGTAATCTCAACTTCGTTGTCATCTCCATCGACCTGTACAACTTTTCCTATATAAACTTTTCGTTCATACATTGCAGCAACAAATGTCCCAATTGCAACATCACGTGTCTGGCTATCTTTGGGGATCTCATTTTCATTTTCAGTCATGCTGGGTCCTTCAAGGATCTCATCATGTTCATTTTCGTGGGTGTGATCTACATGAATCTCATTCGGATCTACATGCATGTTCTCTTGATCTTTTTTAGCGTGAACTATAATTGACACCTCGGTCCACTGATTTGACGAACAACATTCACCTTTCATGCAGGTGTCACAATAACAGCTTACATGTGATGTCATAATGGTGTTGTTTCCTTTTCCGATCACGGCATGAACTTTCATTGTACCCGTTACTGCCTTAATTTCCTGACGATTAATTTCTTTGGCTTTTGTTTGGCACTCAATTGAAGAAACATTAAGGAATTGCACGTTTCTCATTGAACACTTTTGCGACTGCGTCCAACTATAAAGTCTTCAGCAACTTGTATGGCAACTTTTCCTGCATTGACAGCTTCATCAGCCATACGTTTTGTTGAGCCGCCCAATCCGTCGCAGGGGCCTTTACCGTGGCCGGCTTCAAAGTAATTCCAGACGGCTTTGCATGATTTGCCACAACTCTGAATATTGTTTTATTCCTGTATTGTGATGTCGGACTGTCAGTGTAATAGTGAATTTTCTTGACTGACTGGACCAGTTTCTTCACTTCAGGTACAATGTTATCAATAAATGAAACCACTGTACTTGCGTTATGTCCAAGTTCGTCAGAAACTATTACCACGCTCTTGTGTTGTAACTTATCCGGCTCGGTCTTATAGTAAATCACTACAGGATGTAAAGTTACGGCGGTCAGTATGCTGACTGGATTTCATTTACGCTTCGGCAGCTGTAGTTCTCTGAAAAATCCATATGTACAATCACTTCATTTTCAGGTAACTTATGTTTAATGTTCAGAGATTGTTCATACTGCCGTCTCACCCTTCCAACATGAGCTGAGAAATCCACTATCTGCTGTTCCATCTGCTTTAAAAAGTCCTCTTTCTTCAATGTACTTGCCACCACCTTCATTACCATCTTCTTTTTTCCCTTGTCGTCAACTGCTACTCTTTTCCATTGACCAAGTTCGATTTCGTTGGGAATTTCAGCTTTTATTTTCTCTATGTTGTTGGCATCTTCAATGAACCTTTCTGGGTTAAGAGGCACATTAATTTGACACTTTCGCAGCGCTGATGTGCACAGAGCAAAGTTCTGATGTTTTCTGATGTTTTGTGCAAAGACAGCAACTTCGTGAAATAAACCTTGTAAGCTTTACATAAGCAGGGCGAATGCGAGTAAACGATGTGAACGACAATGTTATTCCTGGGTTTTCGCTCATAAATTTTGCGTACAAATTTCTTAAGTAGTCAGTTAGAAGTCTTGTTTGCTGCGTTGATCCATTCACTTTGAGTTTATCTTGTTTACCTGGATTACATCTGGAGTTGTCATCTCGTGTAAGGAATTCTATAACAAGTGATTTGTGTCTTTCAACCTCTCTTCTTCTTTTTTGTAGTTTACCGAACGCTAGGCACGAACTGCGACCGCCGCTTAGTGTATTTCTTCCCAGACCCGTTGATTTGTTTACTGACCTTGCTAGTCTGTACTTGATTATGATCTTCACGCCTATGAGACCGCCAAGAATCCCTCTTTCTCCTCGTTTAATTCTTTGTCGGCTTTTTTGAAGTTCTGACTGGACAACATTAGCAAATAACAGCTGCTTTCTCACTCTTCTGCTTTGTTGTTTAGTGAAGCCGGCACTACGTATTAGTTCATCTGTCTGCCGCCTAGGTGTGTTACTTTCCGCTAACTGTTTTTCATTTTGTATTTGGCCCTGCTGTGTTTCGTTTCGCTGTTTCTTCTTAATGCGCTGCAATCTTCTCAAGTTTGTTCTGTATTTCTTTCTTATATTCTCAAACTTTAACTTCAACTCTTTATATTCTCTGTTTTTCTTTGATAGGGCCCGTTGAACCCGTTTCCTGGGCCCATTTCGTCTATTTGGAAAAGACATATTCACAATCTATCAGCTGATTCTGGCGTCTCGTATCCGCTTTTCGATAAAGATGTACATGGCTGTGGTATCTCCACTCTCCCTATCCTTTTCTTAATCCTGTGCGCACGCACATCATTTCTGTTTTTCTCGCGGCGTCTTTTATTCTCTGTGGATGACAACTGATTAACCGGTACATAGTTTCTTTTCTTTCGCTGCTTTGCTTTTGTCAGGTACGCCTCGTACTTTTCAGCATTATCTTTCAGCCGCGGACGGTACTCTCGCATCTTTTCAGCCGCAGACTTCCCCATCTGCAACAATGAGATTTAACAAAACCCTGAAAATGTACATTCAATGTCAACTACTGAAAGTGTAAGGTTCGTTACCACAAATAACGAACCTTACCATCAATACTGAATAGAATATCTTGTAAAATATATCTGCTACCGTTTAGCACACACCTCATTTGAGAAAACTATGTTTGGTGTTTGCCAAGGCATGTGCCAAATAGTTTCCATAGATATATGAAAATATTTAAAACACAGACGAATGGTGCGAAGTATACATAATAAAAGTTGATCCAAACGAGTTTATTTTACAAGCGATTAACAAAAGTGTTTAAATGGTGCACCTTTACTAAAGGTTGGTAAAATCAGGTAAGTAGCTATATAAAAATAAAAAACTAGTTTTTACGTTCAATTACATAAACATAAATATTATATAAATGTATGTAAGGATCGTTAACAAAGGTAACGAACCTTACTTTGCCTTCATGCACAAATGAATGTAAATACGTGCATCTATTCTGGAAGAAAGGTAAACTGTAAAGTCACTCAACATAAAACACTTGCATTTAGTAAGCATTTGATCTTTTGCAAAAACACATTACAAACTTATCTTACCTCTGTGTACCAAGCTATTAATTCTGTACATCAACGCGCTGCCACGTCTTGTTGACATCGAAAATATGGCGAAAGAGGATATTCGTGGAAAAATTACGTCATAACCACCTCGAATGATGTCACATAACATGTATAGTCTTCAGTAGTTATCAGTATAGTCTGTTTCTAAATCTGTGGACACGAACCTTACAGAACGAACCTTACAAAACGATTTTTATGATTGCATTGAAGAATATTATTGCCGATAAATGAATACGTGTTTCACACAATTTATTTACCTGTGTTGCTTTATATTATTAAGACAAATGATTGGTTATATTTATCATTTTGAGCAGTTTACAACTGTAACGATCCTTGCACTCTTAAGTTGATGCGTAAAAAATATGATAAGAGTTCTTAATTTTAACGCAGAAAAACTCAATGGTGTGCAAAATGCTTTAATATTTCAATTTTCTTAAGTGTTAACGTTATTTCAGTTATATATTTTACCTGATATAACACCTTAATCTGATAAAAATGCTATAGAATGTTTACAGCTGTTTTAATTTGTCATATTTGGCGATACTCAATATAATAGCAGAGCTGCTCCGCAAATCTTAGGCAACAAGTAGTTTGACTGCTGATTCTCAACAAAAAATGTTAACACTAACTGAAATGTACAAAATAACATGCATTAGCAGCTTAACTTGCGTCTAGAAACTCTTGCGGATTTTGGATTGGTGACGGCGACAGTAACGAACCTGACAAAACGCGTTATTTAAAATTGTGTGCCCAACTACACGTATGAGATACGAAGACTTATGAAATGTCTGGACATCCATGGCTATTTATGCAATAGATGGAATACACATTTAACCCCAATTTACTGTGTGTATTGGTTATCAATTACCGCGACATGCGAATATGATATCGGCCTCTTCTTATTGAAAATGCGTGTATAGCTTCTTTATTATATAACGATTATGTTACTGACCGCGAACTACGATCAGCACATAAGGTCTGACCTGTATATAAACTCTGACATTCAAACACACTAACCGCGAACTGACCCCTTATACCTCGAGGGTTGAAATGCAATGCATTAAAGTGAGGCATCGCTTTCACTGCTCTTTATACTTTTACATATAACATGTTGACAGGAATATGGAAGTCAGTACTAAATATGAGAACATGGCCTTTAAGTACACAACGTTCTCACGCTGGGAAATCCTCTGAAAATAAAAGGTGCACGCACAAACTGTATTGATGCCGAGATTGAGTGTAAAACTGTTCTATCTATTAAGCCTTTTTGTTAGAGATAAAACTGTTTCATGCTGAACACGAAGTAAAACAGTTTTACAAAGACGCGGACATGTTTCCAATGTTCTAGTGGTTTTATCAAATCAGCCAATGCAGTCAATGAAGTGTATTCATCTGTACTTGGCCGCGAGAAGTTTTATTTGAATTCTATTGAACGCTAACAAAGGTCACGTAAGGTGAAAAGCTGGCGTATACAGCTAACGCCGAAAAACAAACCAGGTTAAGGGCTTAAAGAAACATCGGAATGCATTCAAAATATCTCATACATAGCAAATAATTGCAACTTTTGTAGATAAAATTGTGACAATGCATATGAGCCTAGCTATGTGAAAAGGGGATTTCATGCATGTGCGTAAAGTGTCGTTTCAGATTAGCCTGTGCAGTCTGCACAGGCTAATCAGGGAATACACTTTCGGCCTAAACTGGATTTTCGCTAAGAAGATACCTTCTTTGAATAAAAAAATATACAAGCAATGAGTGTCGGCCCTAATAAGCCTGTGCGTACTACACAGGTTAATGTGGGACAACACTTTAAACAGGTGCATTAAACCCCCTTTTCCCAGAGGCAGCTCATACAGATGCTAGCTCACCTGACACTTCCTGATAGTGTCCTCCCTCTCTCTGATGCGGTCGTCGTACGCCAGGAACAGGGGGTTCAGGTAGCGAATATTGAACTGTAACACACGCCAACATGGTAGAAATATGAAATAATGGCGTCATGCGAAAATGGTTCTTATGCCATATGTGGCCAGGATCCAGACTTGCCTGCACATCTGAACAGTCTGGTCAGGAGCTCCCCTGTCCACTTATAAAACCACCAACATTGAGTGACTTGAACCCTTTCCCTCTCAGAAGCAAAGTGAAACTGGCTGTATGCAAACACCATAGAACCAGAACTGCATGCGAGTAACTCACAGTCTGTTCAGGTTTTATGCTGTTTGCTGCTCATCAGTATATAAGGGTTGAAAATAAAGCCTTTAAAACTTGAATTTATTAAGAAAGGTCTTAAATTAAATTTAACTTTCTAAGGGACAACAAATGTGTAATCTAAGTGGTAAAGGGGTAAAGCTGACTAGCACCAGGGGTCGTATTCCAGAAGCATCTTAAGTCATTACTTAAATAATTTCACTTAAGTTCAAAATTCAAATATTTTGTATTTCTTTACTCAATAAGGAAACACATTTTGTTTGGTATTCATAAAAAACATTGGCATAATGATGTTATTTAAATGTATATATTGATGCCAATCTATTGCAATATGAAATGAAACACTTAAGAACATTTCCCAATTTAAGGATAAGAATAAAATTTAACTTAAGATGCTTCTGGAATACGACCCCTGATCTACACAGGCTGGTCCAGAGTTATGCTGGCCACATATGACATAAGACCCATTTTTGCATGATGTCGCTAATAAGGTTGTGATTAATGTCTGGTAAGCTCTAGATTAAAGGAGAATTTGTGTAAAGGTACTTTTCAATATAGCAGAAATGGCATTCTGGAATCTTTTTAGACAGTGATAATATATAGACAATTTTGTATGTATTTTTTTTAAACACACAATGTTCAGTGTTAAGAACAACAACATGCTATTGAGACAAAACTACCTAACAAGAGCTAATAAGCATTGTCTTCTGATAATACTGCAGATAATTATAGTATTTTTGTACTTGTCCTTTTAAATTGAGTTGCGTTCTGAGAAAACTGGCCATAATGCATGTGCAGTTTGCACGGGCTAATCAGAGACGACACTTTCCGCTTTTATGACATTTTTGTTTAAATGAAGTCTCTTCTTAGCAAAAATCCAATTTTGGACTGCACAGGCTAATCTGGACGACACTTTACGCACATGCATTATGCCCATTATAACCCATTACACTGAAATTTGCCTTGCTCTGGGAAACCGGCTAAATGCATGGCGTGCCGTATGTGTCTTCTGCACAGGCTGATCTGGGACAAACCGGATTTTTGCTAAGAAGAGGCTTCCTTTAAACGAAAATTACCATAGAATCGGTAAGTGTCGTCCTTCATAAGCCTGTCCAGACTGCACAGGCTAATCTGGGACAACAATTTACACACATGCATTTTTGTCTGGTTCCCATGAGCAAGGCTCTACTATTTCGGTTCCCTTTAAAAGTTATGCCTCAAAGCGGGGGACAGGGTACATGTTCCCTTTAGTTAAGCAAAGAACATTACTGGGAGTCCTTAAAAATTATTGATTTCAATAAGCAATATAACATTTTATTCCGTAATCAAGTTTATTGTAAATGCATGTATTATTGTATTTTTTCAGTAAAGTGCAACCGCCGGTTTGAACGGTTAGAAAAATGTCAGATCAGTGTGGGGACTTCATATTATAAATGTGCGGTTGCATTTTACTGAAAAAATACTTATTTGTTTAAAAAGATACGCGGTATAGGCACCGTGATTACCGAGAGTCATTAAAAATTCTTGTTTTCAATAAGCAAAATAACATTTTGTTCCGTAATCAAGTTTATTGTAGACGCATGCAATACACATAAAGAAAACGTATTCTTTGATAATACACTAAATGTATTATAGATAAATTAACACATGAAACACTCTTATTTGAATATAGAAATTTGCCAGTACCTACATTATATAAAATAATTATGTTATGTAAAACTATATTGCAGTGATCTACAAATATGAATACTGAATATAAACTACTGCTTAATAATCAATCATGCATGCTAGAAATGTTAAATGAACAACTGTTCTATGCCCACACCATGCTTTCTGCTCATATTCTGTATTTCTTATAGATGTCCTAAACCAAAAAACACCCCTCACTATACCCTTGTACTTATAATCACCATTCCCTGATCAAAGACATGCAAAACAAAACATTCGAATGTTTCTTTCTTGTAAAATAAAACCTACAGTTTGTTATTGTAATGTTGTACATAATCACAATAATTTGTATGAAGGATTTGAGAACAATATCTAAGATACATGGTTGGAACTTAATTACTTTGTTAAAATTTCCTATGAAACATACAGTTGCTTGCTACACATCCTCATATAGGGACATTCGTCATCATACAAAATATATAAACAAGATGACCCAATCAACTAGGATTTTGTAGATAATGAAATTATTGTTGGATTTATTTGTGGTAAATAAACACTACTGGACATAAATGTCTATAAGACACTTAAAGTAATCTAAAATGTCAAAGATTTTAATAAATTATAATATAAATATTGTTATTTATAACAATAAGGATAATTTGCACTTATACCATACTGTTTAATTAAATAAAATCATTCAAAGCTAGACGAAGTAAATTGCCAAACAAACGCATCCACCTGTTTATAAAAACAAGAGCTGTTCCTAAGACTATTCTTCACTATTCTTCTGCTTTCATAGTTTAACCTATAATTTCTGTTAGCCTCTGGATAAAATGACCACAAAGAAATATTTGAAAATTTACCATATGTGGTAGTTATAAAAAGGGATGCAAGAGGTTAACCGGTTATAAAAAAATATTTGATTATGTTTTTTCATGGAATAATTTTTACGATTTTACTTTTTTCGCGTGACATACGGCCAATTTGCGCCGGCGACTAGTTAGAACAACATGCCGCACCATTGACGGTAGTAAATAATGTGTCAACAATCAACGTAATAAAGCAATTAATCAATACCTTTGTGAAAACAAATAGGGGGTACATTTTGATAACCGACACTTTTGTTTTTTTTTACTCGCAAAAATTTAACTAGCGAACTGCGGTGAGTGAAAGCTATTAGCGAAGACGTAATTGACATGTTTATTGAACTCACGATGATAAAAAAAAAGTTGAGACATTGGACAGCTTTTATGTTTTGTTAACCAATATACAACAGTGATTGCTCGCGTAAATACCGTGTAAGTAACAATTGTATCAAGAATTGCATTCGTAGTTAAATCATGACGAGTTAACGTCGTTAATGTTTATCAAAAATTAATATCATTAGGATAATCTACCTCCACCATTACCGTCCCATGCAAGTTTCATTTAAGAAAGCAAATTATTAACTTATTTAATAATTATACATCAATTAAAACAATTTAAAAAATAAAACCGTTAAATTTAGTATTTGGATTATTGTTTAAAATTAGTGTGCTATGGTACGCTAACAAACATTCGTAACTATCAGTATTTGAAATCATAATACTTAGTTACTTCGCTATTAAATAAATGTACTGATTATATAAAATATTCAACTTATATTTCGTTCAAAATTACTTTAATTTGCATTTGTGTCCTGTATTTTACCCACATTTTTTAATTGTAAAATGAAAATCAAACGATAATACTTCGGCTACAAACGCTAAAATGCAAACAACATAATATGCAATTTTCGAATAAGAAGAGATGCGGATTCGTTGGACACACATGACACACTTAACGTCGAATTGAAAGGGAAGAACATTTCCATTTTAAGCAAATTTGAGTGTTAAAAATTAAAAAAGAATGAACAAAAGAACACACCATTTTTGTGAGCGATACGACGCGAACGTAATATAAGCGGCCCTACCAAAAATAAGTTAATAACACATGAAAATGAACATTGTGTAGTTCTTTAATTTTTTACTCCTATGCATTTACGCAGGAAAAATAAATAAAATATATAGCATACATTTACAAAATTATTCAAATAAATTGTATAATACATTTTATTACAAAACTGTCATGTTATCAACGCAAGCGATTTCAAATTTGAAATTACATTTGTTTCTACAGAGCGGCTCGAGTGGTATGCCATTATTTACGTACTCTAAATTTTAACTACTTAAGGCGTTTCGGTTTACCCGTTTATAACCGGTTACGGAAAAAGGAGAACCGGTTAATGATTTTTGTAACCTATTGCATCCCTAGTTATAAGTATTTATAAGCTTAAAGCTGACAATTTATCAATTAAATCCAGAAATGTGACCATGCCAAGAAACTAGACTTTCAATTTTTTGCCCATAAATTCAGTCAAATTAAATTAACTTTGAAAGCAAGGTCCACATATAAACTACATACACGCAAAATAACAGCAAAGTACCTCAATCAAATCTCAAGTAATTGAGCAATAATCATGTTTCTGTTCTTAGTAACAATGACCTTGACCTAAATAGCCCTAAATGCAAGTCAAACCTACATGTAGGTCTGCATGTAAGTTAAGTGCAAACAAAATAACAACTAAATGCCTACATCCAAATTAAAATTATTGAACAGAAACTCTTTACCTACACATTGTATTTTAGTACCAGTGACCTTAACCCAGTGACCTTGACCCAATTTGTTTGACCCCAAATGTAATCCCTTGCTAGATAAGCCAATAACCTACATTGACATAAATTTTCAGCACAATTTCTCAACCTTAACTGCAGTTTAGCGAAATATTTTTATCAATAAATATAACTATACTGACTGCAGTTATTGAGGGCATTTTTTTCTATTTTTAGCAATAAAAACATTGACCTTGACCAACTTGCCCCCAAATGCAACCCCATGCTAGTTCTTCTTATCCTCACACAATGTCCCCAGACACATGTGTGAAGTTCCCATTGAATACCATTGGTAGAAATAGGGCCATGGAGGTGATGCACGTTTATCTCACCAAAGTTTCGAGAACAAAAAGGCGGCATGTACCTGCTTAATTGCAGGTCAGAATTAAGGAACCTGGTTAGTGACCTCACACGATGACCCTGATCACATGTGTGAAGTTCAAATCCAATAACATTTGTGATATTGAGATGTGGCAATATTAACCATAACCTGACAATTACGCCGATCCCAACATTTGGGTGAGTAGAATAGCTCAGACTATTCGGCGAATATTTGAGCTCAAAACCCGAAGTCCAAACACCTGTCAGAGCAACACCTCGTCATTAGAGTACATACCACCACTCTGGCACACAATACTTACTTCCTGAATGATCGGGTGATCCCTGTGGGGGTCAACCTCCAATGCACAATTAACACTTGAGCCGCGTTCTGAGAAAACTGGGCTTAATGCATGTGTGTAAAGTGTTGCCCAGATTAGCCTGTGCAGTCGGCAAAGGCTAATCAGGGACGACACTTTCCGCTTTTATGGTATTATTAGTTTCAAGAAAGTCACTCCTTACCGAAAATCAAAAGTTTAGGTGGAAAGTGTCGTCCCTGATTAGCCTGTGCGGACTGCACAGGCTAATCTGGGACGACACTTTTCTCACATGCATTATGCCCAGTTTTTTCCAATACACAATCAACACTTGTATTTTAAGCAGTCTTTCAATGCGACTGTCTTCCCATACTTATTTTAAACGTCATTAAATCAATTTGCTAACAATACAAGAAATAATGATTTAAGAAAACAAAGTGTGAAATGTAATGCACTAACATAAAGCAAAAACTGGTAAAACAAAATAACTGGTTGAATTTGACTGTTTTTCATACTGTTTACATTATTTGCCAGCCAGAAATAATAGGATACTGTACAAGCATTATTATTCGTACGAAATTCAATATTTGTTGCTTTTGTGGGCACACGAATAAAAAAAAATAAAAAATATTCTAATATTTATTCCAAAATCAGAATTCAACAATTGTATGTGTGCAGAAAAAAGTATTTTTTTTTTAAACATACAATTTCACGCATAAGAATGTAAATGATTTTACAGTATATAGAAAATTATGTGTTGGATAACGATGAAGCTGATCATGTTTGGCTGACACCTTTGAGCTTAAGGCACTCAAGCCTCCAGCTTATTTGTTTTTTGACTTCTCATGATAAACTTTATCTGTCTCCAAAAAACATATGGGTAGCGCTCTGACAAAAAGGGGTTTAATGCATGTGCGTAAGGTATTGTCCCATATTAGCCTGTGCAGTCATCACAGGCTAATCAGGGGCAACACTTTCCACCTAAACTGTATTTTTGCTAAGAAGAGACTTTCTTTAAACAAAAAATATCATAAAAGCAGAAAGTGTCGTCCCTGATTAGCCTGTGCGGACTGCACAGGCTAATCTAGGACAACACTTAACGCACATGCATTTAACCCTCTTTTCAGAGGGCAGGGCTCAAATAGTAATCTCTAAATCTGTCGGTCCTTACCAGCCAAGATGGCGGCGGTCCCTCCGATGGAAGACCACTCATCTCTCCCTGGAAGCATACACATGCTTGGATGTGTTATCAAACATATCAAAACAATTAACATCTCTAAAAACCAGGGCTTACTCTGCCATTTGCCAAATAAGCAAATGGCTAAAAATTGACCTACTTGGCTATTTGGCTGCAACTTTTTCTTCATTAAAACTTAAAAATACCCAAAAATAGAAGAATTTTGCCATAGCAAGGCCAATTTGGCTAAAAAGTTTTTTAGCCAGGGAAAGCCCTAAAAAACCAATGGTTATTTTGGGTTTAAACAAAAAATGTATTCAAGAAAATATTCCAACACATCAAATAAGAGAGCTTATAGCTTTATTTACTGAAAATAAAAGTTACTTTTTATCCCAGTTACAGACATCTTTTCATTGCTAGCAAATCAATAGGTGACAGTGGAAAGTAGTTGTTCCCTGTTTTAAACCTCTATATATCACTAGAAAATCTCAACATCACTAACCCACAGTGAAAAGCAGTTTTTTTCCCTTTTTGTACCTCTATTTATCACTAGAAAATCTCAATATCACTAACCCACAGTGAAAAGCAGTTTTTTCCCTTTTTGTACCTCAATTTATCACTTGAAAATCTCAACATCACTAACCCACAGTGAAAAGCAGTTTTTTCCTTTTTGTACCTCTATTTATCATTTGAAAATCCCAACATCACTAACAAACAGTGCAAAGCACTTTCCAAACCCCCACCCCATGTGGACTTATCACTAAAAAATCACTATAGACTGTGGTGTCCACCTAACAAATGGGTGGTCATGGGTTTGTTCCCCACTAAGGCAGCGTTCTTTAAATGTCCCAAATACTGATTCTATCCGATGAAACGGACTCAAGCTTTTCCATAAGCCTTTGGCTTTCAATGCAATGGAGCTAAAATAAATAGATTTAAACCTAAGCAGACCTGTTTCACCCCATTTGGTGGGCGGTACTTTGCCTGGTAGGAGCTCAGTTCCACGTGCAGACGTTTGATAGAGTTCTTCAGGGACTCGTTCTCTTCCTTAAGGTCGCTGATCTGTTTCTGGGCCAGCATCGAGGCAGCAGAGGCAGGGTCTACAAGCAAAGACTTGTTTGATCAGATTTCAGTCTTGCCCTGGGAAAACAGGCTTATTGCATGTGTGTAAAGTGTTGTCCCGGATTATCCTATATCACGCCATCTACAAAATACTCTTCTTTCATTGGCTGTTTGACCCCACATGCTGACCCCATATATTCTTTATGGTGTCACTAGACTATATGGGGCAGTATATTGTTATATATTGTTACTGTTATATAATCTTCTTGAATTTAATATTTTCGATAATACTAGTTTAAAAAAAACATTGTTAATATGATGAGATGGAAAGTAGTTTGCGTGATCAGATATATCGTTACAGGGTCTCACCCCGATATGGTTTTCCACACAACCCTATATCCCATATCGGGTCAGTAACTAACCCTGTAACTATTAATGTCTATAAGGGTCCCATTTTCCTAGAGTGAGGCTCGTTTGCTTTCGACTAAAAATGAAAAATGCTTGTTAAAAAGTATGTCCCAACATCAACAACAAATTTCCTCACTCAGACCATTAAAGTGTTAGTCTATTGACAGCAACTCACCTCAATAGCAAAATAGGTAGAGGGGAGGGGGGAGTGGGGGAAAAATAGCAGAGTCGATAGAGGACACCCCATAGAGTTGTGGATGCAGTGTGCTTTTTTTCACCATTTTGGGATGGGGCTAGCTCCATTTGGATTGGGAATTATGTTGTTTTCACTAAAAATGGGACATTTTTGTGTTAGCAAATTCTTACAAATTTAATATAAGGAATAAGTGAATATTATATTTAATATGGCTGAACCCATAGAGCTGTATAGGAAATTAACTGAATGTTAAACTATTTTGACATATTTAAAAAAAATGTGGAAATCACCAATTGAAATTTTCTAGACAGCCAATTTTGGGAAAAATACATACTTTTTAAGATTAGGAAAACAAATTTTAAAAGAAAATAACAGAAAAAAAATTCACTGGAATGCAACCCAACCATTGTAATCAAGCAAGGTATGTTACCTCCGGTCTCGTAGGTGGAAACCACCTCCCTGTAGGTCTGCACCTCGTTCTCCAGCTGGTGGGTCAGCGTGGCTAGGTGCTCCCTCTCGGCCTCCAGGGAACGCAGCCGCTCTGTCTCCTTGACGACGCTGCGCCCCGACAACGACCTTGACCTAACCGTGTCTGGCCCTGTGAGGACGTACATATACAGTATACAGTGGTGTTCTTTCTTTAATACTTTGGGAATCGGGCTGGGGCCCTTTGTATTGAATTTTGACTAAAATGGGGAAATTGGTGTTTTTTCCTTACAATTCTTTAAAATTGAGAAAAAAGTGTTTTCTATATATAATTCACTCAGGGATTTTTTTTAAATATTGAATTGGGAATTTTAGGCAGGCTTTGGGCGAAACAAATGCCCCAAATTCCACAAAATAAAACCCCACAATGGTATACCAGTAGGATGATGCCTTCAAATGGAATGAGTGTAGACAAACGGTTAGTCTTACCAAGTGACCAACCATTGGTAGAGGCTCATGTTTTGTTGCAAAATTTATAAAAGTCCAATGATTTGTGTTACTTCTATATAACAAAAACACAATTTCCACCAACACCAACTTAAATGGTGAAGCAAAGTTCTAATACAAACCATATTGCAGAATTGTATCTATGAACCATGTGCATTAGTGTACTATCTTATACAAAATGGGTTATCTCAATTAAGATTCAAATAAAACTCATGCAAAATAAATTGTGGAAACAGTGATCATGCAAGCATAAATGAAAACATTTAAGGAAAGCTACAACATGTAAGAAGGCCCCAAAAGAAGCATTGAAATAATATCTTTTACACAAAAACACTGACGAAAAGCTTCAGATGAGCAATTACTAAGATAAGTTATTTCTGTTATCGCCTTAAAGTACATTTAAGTAACGATCTCGCTCAAAAATATCAAATATTTCGTAAAATAAAGCTAACCTATACAAAAATCATTGTTCCTTATAGCAAAATGCAAAATTTCAACATTAGATGTTGTCTGGTAACATTGATATAACGAGATACAAAATGGTCGTTTTTATTTTTTTGCGTCACAAATAATTCAATTTTTATTTCCCGCGAAATATCCGAACATTTACGGGCAAACGCGAGATTGGATTCGGTCAGCGTCGGATAGCTTCGGCAGAAGATTTCTGGGAAAGCTTGTATAAATTATGCAAATAAACGCAACCCGAATGAATCCGATCCTGACTCAATATCATCCACAAAACGAAAGTAGATGACATGGTGGAACGATATTTAGATGCTTAAAAATTGTTGAATGTTTGTTATTGAACGTTTTTACACCAATGTTTCTTGTTTTTAGGATCTTCCTATTGTAAATAACCATCGTTTGGTACTGTTTGTTGTTGAAATTTTTTATATAGCATAATACAGTACGTATGTAGTATTAGTGAGCGTGATAGTGACTTAAAATATATTGGTAAACATTTATTACCGTATATACGCTTTGATTCCACTTTCAATTAATAAACAAACAAACCATTCAATTGGGATCCTCAACTTTGCAAAGAAGATGCTACTTTCACTATAAAAATGTTTTCCACTAAAAATCGAAAGAATCTACATTTACAATATTAATGCAAATAATGCTTAATATGAATTGTTTATCCTTACACATGGTCTTTGCTTTAAACCATATAATAATGCAAACAGTTATTTGCATGAGTTTGTCATAGAACATTGTCATGGACTTAAACCATAAAATATTACAACCAGTTGTTTTTATGGCTTTATCCTTAAAAAATGGCCTTATCCATAAAAAAAAATAGTCTTTCCCTTACCCCATGTTATAATTCAAACAGTTTTTTGTCCTTAAGCATAATCTTGGCATTAAACAATCTAATAATACAAACAGTCATTTTCAAGGCTTTGTCCTTAAACATGGTCGTGGCTTGAAAACCATAAAATAGAAACATTCATTTGTTAGGCTTTGACCTTTAATATGGTCATGGTTTTAAACCATATAATAATACAAATAGTTGTTTGGATAGCTTTGTCTTTAAACATGGTCTTACGTTCCAAACCATATAACGATACAAACGTTGTAATATGTTACCATCAGCAGCGTCCATATCTAATTGTGGAGGAGAGCTGTTAGAGGCTACAACAACCTCATTGCGCACAATTTGCTCCTCAATGTGGCTACCTCGTGATTTTTGGGATTTGTGAGTTTCTGCAGGGGTGCTGGCAGAAGATCTGATATGCCTCTCTGTGTAGACGTGCAGCAGAAACGGGAGACACACAGTGAAATAAGACACAGGGTGCAGAACATAACACACAGCAACATGCAAGGCGCATTTGTTCACATTTTAACTGTTGGTCAACTTAACCATGGCAAAAGATTGGAGACAAATTTACACGTCTTCAATTTGATCTGAAGGTTAAAATATGTAGAACTATTTAATACATTGCTATGATTAAGGGCAGTGAAACATTTAACTAGTAGCAGGGTTTTGTTAAATTCATTAGCTATATATAAGAATACATGTATAGAGCTCAGAAAATTTGTTCTAATTTTGTTCTAATTTATGCAGTTTTCCCCCAAAATTAACCTTACCCTTTGTCATTCAATTACCTTTCAGCTACATTTGTTGAAAGTTATCCCCAAATTTTGTTTTCTCATGCATTTTTCCCCATAATTCATATAAAAATCCTTAAGAAAGGGATGCCCCCACATTCCACTTTTGTCTAAAAACTACACTAACGTAAAAACTATATTAAGGCCATATTCGACATTTCATCTGTATGTGAGGCCTACACCTTTGAGGTAGGTGATACACACATCATTCCCTTCTCATGAGGTTATTTGTGGCAAGTCCAAACAAGCTGCTTTCTGGCCATTTTTTTTTACCTTTGACTTCTACATGTTACTTTGACCTTTTAATGTAGGGAGATGGGTGTTACATATCGCACTTCATCTGACATGTGACCTTGACCTTTTAATGTAGGGAGATGGGTGTTACATATCGCACTTCATCTGACATGTGACCTTGATCTTTTAATGTAGGGCTATGGGTGTTACATACCGCACTTCATCTGACATGTGACCTTGATCTTTTAATGTAGGGAGATGGGTGTTACATACCGCACTTCATCTGACATGTTACTTTGACCTTTTAATGTAGGGAGATGGGTGTTACATACTGCACTTCATCTGACATGTGACCTTGACCTTTTAATGTAGGGCTATGGGTGTTACATACCACACTTCATCTGACATGTGACCTTGTTCTTTTAATGTAGGGCTATGGGTGTTACATACCGCACTTCATCTGACATGTGACCTTGATCTTTTAATGTAGGGAGATGGGTATTACATACCACACTTCATCTGACATGTTACTTTGACCTTTTAATGTAGGGAGATGGGTGTTACATACTGCACTTCATCTGACATGTGACCTTGACCTTTTAATGTAGGGAGATGGGTGTTACATACCACACTTCATCTGACATGTGACCTTGACCTTTTAATGAAGGGGTTATGGGTGTTACATACTGCACTTCATCTGACTTGTGACCTTGATCTTTTAATGTAAGGCTATGGGTGTTACATACCGCACTTCATCTGACATGTTACTTTGACCTTTTAATGTAGGGAGATGGGTGTTACATACTACACTTCATCTGACATGTGACCTTGACCTTTTAATGTAGGGCTATAAGTGTTACATACCGCACTTCATCTGACATGTGACCTTGACCTTTTAATGTAGGGTAATGGGTGTTACATACCGCACTTCATCTGACATGTTACTTTGACCTTTTAACGTAGGGAGATGGGTGTTACATATCGCACTTCATCTGACATGTGACCTTGACCTTTTAATGTAGGGAGATGGGTTTTACATACTGCACTTCATTTGACATGTGACCTTGACCTTTTTATGTAGGGAGATGAATGTTACATACTGCACTTCATCTGGTGATGATTTACCTTTCAGCCAAGTTATTTTAAAAATCCATCAATACATGTATATGACAAAGTTATGGCTGAGACATAATTTGGCAAGCTGTTTTATCACCAAATGTGATCTTTGACCTCCAAGTCAACCCTTTACCTTTGAGGTATGTAGACAGGTGTTACATGTGACACATCATTATATGATGCTTTGAAGTTATGCAAAGTTGTTTTAAAATCTATCAAAATATGGCTAAGTAATGGTTGAGGCATCCTGACACTGGCAAAGACGGACAATTGGACTGCTAGGCTCTGCCGCCTACACTTTGAAGGAGGGTGGGGGGGGGGACGGGGCCATAACACCCTGCTAGGCTTATTAAATCTATGTGAGCTACACAATTTACCATGGTTATCATGACTTTATGGTTAACTCGTTGAACAACTGGGATCAGGTGATATGATGGTTGAGAAATAAACAAGGTTAAAGGTCATAAAACAGAGAGTATATATAATTCACTTTCAAGCATAAGGTATCAGTGACCACAAGACTGTGAGATTTTACAAAACTTTTACTTATCAACATAAAGTTTGCAAAACAAGCAATAGCAAACATAAAGTTACCACAATGGCGAATGACATCGCATAAAAAGTTGTCCAAGATTAGCCTGTGCAGTCCGCACAGAAATAATCAGGGACGACACTTTCCGCTTTTATATTTTTTGTTTACAGAAAATCTCTTCTTTGCATAAATCAAGTTTAGGCCGTAAGTGTCGTCCCTGATTAGCCTGTGTGGACTGTACAGGCTTATCTGGGATGACACTGTACGCACATGCATTATATCCTCTTTTCACAGAGCAAGGCTCATATATGCATTAAATGTGACCCAAATTTGGTCAAGTCAGTGACAAAACTTTCCACATTGACTGGATTTTTGTAAAGAAGTTAACTTCCTATCAAAAGTTAACTAAAAGCAGAAAGTGTTGTCGATGATTATCTTGTGTACTGCGCAGGCTTATCCGGAACAAAACTTAACACAAATGATTTAAGCCCAGTTTTCCCAGACTGCGGCTCCACTTATTAGATTAACCGAGTCGCGTTCTGAGAGAACTGGGCTTAATGCATGTGCGCAAAGTGTTGTCCTAGATTAGCATATGCAATCCGCACCGGCTTATCAGGGACGACACTTTCTGCTTTTATGACATTTTTCGTTTAAATGAAGTCTCTTCTTAGTAAAAATCCAATTTAGGCGGAAAGTGTCGTCCCTGATTTGCCTGTGTGGACTGCACAGGCTAATCTGAGACAACACTTTAGGCACATGCATTATGTCCAGTTTTCTTAGAACACGACTTAAACAATTCTGGCTGGAATAACTGTAAAAGTATCACACCGAAAAAAGGAATGACTACGTAAAAGAGTGGGAAGCAACTCTTAAAAGCATGTACCTTTGATTGTGATCTCATGTTCCACTGGGAAATGCAGACTACGGGCACTGGGCTGCTTTCTTGTGGGACGGTGGGGCTGAAAGAGAACCCGAAGAGTTACTGGATATATGCAGTGAACTCAAGGATTTATTGGAAGCAAAATCTTGCTTTTTGATGCAAGCATTTAGCTATTTTCTCATAATAAACTCCGCAAAATGTACTTTTCTGCATCATTTTAATACAAATAATACTGGAAAGCTCAATCAATAATATAGTTGATATTTCTCTCAGATTTGTTTTAAATCGCATGACTTACATGTATACTTAGAAACATTTAAATAGAATGTAACTAGTAAGCACACACAAGATAACTCTGTGCTTCAGTATTTTCACCCCTGAAAATTATATTTGACCCTGGAAATTGTTCAAGCACACAGTCATTTGACTTCTGCTTTTCAAAATCAATTTATATCCCTGGGACTGTACTAGCCTTCATTTGCAACATATATATATACAACAATTCACCATGAATATTTTCACAATTTTTGTCTACAAAAATTTTACTAAAATCTTTTGATTTTAAGTTCCGCCCTAATGAAATTTGTTAAAGTTAAAACCATGTTCAAAATAAATTTACTTAAATACTCGCAGCGAATTTAGATCACTTTTCTTATAAAACTTCTCTAAAGAGTTTTACCGACCCTTTGATTAATAATGTTTTCACAACAAGTATTATTTTAATTAAATGCTACTAATTTTAAATAATAGCCAGAGAAATCTTATCTAGCTCAGTGTTACTAACTGTACTTTAATTTGAAGTCAATACAAGCAAAACTATAACAGTAACATAACGTAGAAAGATCTGACAAAAACATGTATATTTAAATATGTTCTACAAAGCCATTATATAATGCAATAAGAGAACACAGAGAAAATGGTGTAGAAAAACATTTATAAAAATTGCATACGATTTTGCCAAATCCTCTACACACAAACAGCAAAACATATGGAGATTTATACAAACATTGGTTAATTAAAGATATTAAGATTCAGAATAAAGCAAAGTAAAGGAGTCACAGTCCAGTACAGGGGTCATAGTATAGTAAAGGAGTCACATCATAGTACGGGAGTCAAAGCTATGTAAAGGATTCACAGCATAATTAAGGATTTGAAGCTTAGTAAAGAGCAGGAGTCACAGCCTAGCACAGGAGTCACACCATAGTAAAAGAGTCACAGCATAGTTAAGGAGTCACAGCATAGTAAGAAGTAATAGCATAGTAAAGGAGTCACACCATAGTAAAGGAGTCACAGCATAGTAAGGAGTCACAGCATAGTAAGTAGTCACAGCATAGTAAGTAGTCACATTATAGTAAAGGAGATACAGGATATAAAACGAATCACAGCATTTTCGAAGTGGTCACATCATAGTTTAGGAGTCACAACATAGTAAAGGGGTCACAGCATAATAAGGAGCCATAGCATAGTAAGGAGTCACAGCATAGTAACGAGTCATAGTGTAGAACAGCAGTCACAGCATAGTAAAGGAGTCACAGCATAGTAAAGGAGTCACACCAACATAAAGGAGTCACAGCATATTACAGGAGTCGCAGCATAAAACAGGAGTCACAGGATAGTTAGGAGTAACAGCATAGTAAAGGAGTCACAGCATAGTACAGGAGTCACACAAACATAAAGGAGTCACAGCGTATTACAGGAGTCACAGCATAAAACAGGAGTCACAGGATAGTTAGGAGTAACAGCATAGTAAAGGAGTCACAGCATAGTACAGGAGTCACACAAACATAAAGGAGTCACAGCGTATTACAGGAGTCGCAGCATAAAACAGGAGTCACAGGATAGTTAGGAGTAACAGCATAGTAAAGGAGTCACAGCATAGTACAGGAGTCACACAAACATAAAGGAGTCACAGCGTATTACAGGAGTCGCAGCATAAAACAGGAGTCACAGGATAGTTAGGAGTAACAGCATAGTAAAGGAGTCACAGCATAGTACAGGAGTCACACAAACATAAAGGAGTCACAGCGTATTACAGGAGTCACAGGATAGTTAGGAGTAACAGCATAGTAAAGGAGTCACAGCATAGTACAGGAGCCACAGTATAGTAAAGGAGTCACCCCATAGTAAAGGAGTCACACCATAGTAAAGGAGTCACACCATAGTAGAGGAGTCAAAGCTATGTTAATGATTCACAGCATAATAAAGGATTTGCAGCATAGAAAAGGAGTCAAAACAATGTTATGGATTCAAAGCATAGTAAAGGAGTCACACCATAGTAAAGGAGTCACACCATAGTAAAGGAGTCACACCATAGTAAAGGAGTCACACCATAGTAAAGGAGTCACACCATAGTAAAGGAGTCACACCATAGTAGAGGAGTCAAAGCTATGTTAATGATTCACAGCATAATAAAGGATTTGCAGCATAGAAAAGGAGTCAAAACAATGTTATGGATTCAAAGCATAGTAAAGGAGTCACGTCATAGTAAATGAGTCACACCATAGTGAAGGAGTTGCAGCAAAGTAAAGGAGTTACAGCATAGTAAAGGAGTCTCATCATAGTAAATGAGTCACACCATAGTGAAGGAGTTGCAGCATAGTAAAGGAGTCTCATCATAGTAAATGAGTCACACCATAGTGAAGGAGTTGCAGCATAGTAAAGGAGTTACAGCATAGTAAAGGAGTTACACCATAGTAAAGAGGTCTCATCATAGTAAATGAGTCACACCATAGTGAAGGAGTTACAGCATAGTAAATGAGTCACACCATAGTGAAGGAGTTACAGCATAGTAAAGGAGTCACACCATAGTAAAGGAGTCTCAGCATAGTAAAGGGGTCATATCATAGTAAAGGAGTCACAGTATAGAAAAGGAGTCACACCATAGTAGAGAGTTACACCATAGTAAAGGAGTCACACCATAGTAGAGAGTTACACCATAGTAAAGGAGTCACAGTTAACCAAAGTAAATCCACCCACAATATCAGTTGACAAACAGATTCATGAGTTTAGTGCATCATTTCCCTGCACATATTTGCACAGTGATCAGACCAGAGCATACCCGCTTTCTTGCAAGTCTCCTCTATGAGCGATACAAGTAAACATAGACTTGTCACAAAGTATACAATTATCTACTTGGATGAAAATACTTAGAACAATGTTGTCAATAAATACCACAAAAATTATTCATGTCGTTTGAACATGAAAGAATAATAAACTGAGACAAGGTCAATAAAAATCAAAGGTCATGCAATAATATTATCATTTACATAAAACCCTGAATAAAAAAGGGAATAATCATAGTCATCCATTAATATAATTTGCTTTCTGATATTTTGAGAAAAATATTAGTAGCAGTGCTCTAAATGCTTTATCATTTACAGCCTGTGTCGTTTGGATTGGGAATAAAAGCGGATAAACCATAAAATTGGGAATTGGGATAAAATATAACAGTATTCAAATTGTTTATAACTGCATGTTCAACTGCATTTTGAATTTATATTATGAAGTGCTACTTAATAAACTCAATAAAACAATAATATAGTTTATTTGAAAAGTTTGGCATCTTTTGGAAGTAATTTTGGTCAGATTTTACAAGAAGTCCTTATGTCCCCCAACCCCCAACCGAAAAAAAGATCCTTAAACAAAGGAATGGCGTTGTGGATATGGTGTCTGCCTAGCGATCTGGAGGTCACGGGTTTGAACCCCACTGGGAGCATTCCTTCGATCTCCCAAAACGACACCAAGTACTGGTTCTAATCCCAGAAAACGGACTCAAGCGTGTTTCAATAAGCCTAAAGCTTTCAATTTAATTGCGCTAATATAAATAGGTTTTAACTAAACTGAATATAAACCTGGGAGGGTAAGACTTAGTTATAATATACTGAGCAAGGGTTAGGTCAAGGTCACCTTGTCCTGAGCACGCCCCTCATCCTCGGAAGACTGGTCGTGGACCCGTCTCATGGCGTCATGGACCTCAATGGTCGTATCTAGGGTCTGAGAGGACGATTGGCGCTGGCCTCGCTTCACAGGCATGGAGTACAGTGCCTCAGAGTTCTGCTGCGGGCCTGGAGACGATAGCACTCCTGCCATTTGGGCTACAACATTAAATAAGACTGATGACAGTGTTCTTTTTGCCATTTAGGGAATGGGGCTAGGCCCTTCATCGTGGAAAATCACATTGTTTTGACTAAAATTGGAAAAATGCTGATGTTGCTTATTTGCTAAAAAATACTTGAAAATTGAGAATGAAAGTGTTTTCAATATTGTAGGTTGTAAGGTACCTTTAAAACAGCTGGATAGGAATTTCAACTAAAAGTAGAGAATTATTTTTTTATCAAAAAGAACAATATTTTTTTTGAAACCTCCAATTTAAATCTTAGCAAGTCATGTGGTAAAAATATATTCTTTTTTAGATGGGGAATGAGGCCGCATTTTACTACAATGTGACCCAAAAATGAGGCCACATTTTACTACAATGTGACCCAAAAAACCACTTATTGATCACAGGCTGCCTCTTAGTCTGTCTACCTTTTCCTGATAGAAAAATACACCTAAAGAAACAATTTGTAGCCGGTAAATTTAGAGAATACATGAAGTCGGAGAGATGATTTGTGGAGTTATGTTTGGTCTACTTTAGAGGTACTAGTACAATATTCAAGATTATTTGGATTATTTTTATGTTCCACCAATGACTTTGTTCATCTGATCTTGATTTTGGAAAATATAATTCCAGTGTCTTTTTCTGTACTTTGTGTAACCTACATAATCTCTTATAAATGTGTTCAGTTTGTTTTTTTGTGAGTTCAGTTGTTTTTTTTTTCATATTTAGGGTCTGTATTTGTCCCCATTTCCAAATGTCAAAAAGTTTGTGTTATTTTCAAAATGACTGCTTCAAATTACCAATCAAAGGTTTCCAAAACATTTTTTAATTATTTTTGTAAATAAAATGCAACATTAAGTTAATTTCCATATGCAGCTCTATGGGTTCAACCTAAGTTAAAATAATATTAAAAACAATTATTAACAATTTTAAAGCATTTGTTAGCAAAAAACCACAGAACCAATTTCCTAATTTGTGCCCTTACAACACATTTTTCCAAATCCAAAAGGCCCTGTCCCCAGTCCAAACAAACAAACAAATATATCATTGAAAAAAAATGTTTTGATCAAGTTGCATGAAGATTGGATCATAAATGTGATAAAAAAAGTTTAAGAGTGTTAAAAAGTTTTTTCTAAAGCCACATAAGGCAAAAAGGCCCCATACCCTGGTGGCCATGTTTATCAACCAACCTGAACTATTTTCGAACTCATCCAAGATATTGTTGGGACAAATCTTCTGACCAAGTCTCATGAAGATCGGACAATAAATGCGGCCTGTAGAGTGTTAACAAGACAAATGTTGACGCCCCATGATGCACAACCGACAATATGAGATCACAAAGGCTCACCATTAGCACATTGTGCTCAGGTGAGCTAAAAACACTGATAAAGTGACAGTTATACAGGTTTTTTTCCACATTACTTCTACTTATTATGAAACACTTGCACACACTGAATCAGGTCTGTACCTTGTTGGTGCTCTTCAATGTCATGCTCTCGATTGCCACGACTTCTCCTCTTTCTCGACACAGACAGCATCTCAACTGATGAATACCTGGAGAACAGAGCTATATGTGAAGCAAAGCATGCGACAAGTAACCATAATAAATCGCTTGTTACAATATCTCCAGGATGGAATGTAAAAATGTTACTTCCGATTAACATACGGTAGATCACACTGATATAATGGCTCTCATGTCAACCACTTATTTAAGTTTACATTTGAGCTAAGCTTGCTTAATGCATGTGCGTAAAGTGTGGTCCCAGATAAGAGTTAACAAACAAAAAGAGGTGTCGAGGCGAAAATTGTCACCTCAGATTAGCCTTTTCTGAGATGACACTTTTCAGACTGCACAGGCTAATCTGAGATGACACTTTTCAGACTGCACAGGCTAATCTGAGATGACACTTTGCAGACTGCACAGGCTAATCTGAGATGACACTTTTCAGACTGCACAGGCTAATCTGAGATGACACTTTTCAGAATGCACAGGTTATTCTGAGATGACACTTTTCAGACTGCACAGGCTAATTTGAGATGACACTTTGCAGACTGCACAGGCTAATCTGAGATGACACTTTGCGCATATGCATTAAACCCTGTATAGCAGGGTACAGCTCATTAATTAGTGTTTTTCCCAGGAGGGCAAAGGGGCATGGCGCATTACTTTCAAAAAAGGGCATATTAGCGCGCAGTTTAGGCAAAAAAGGGCAAAAAACGTTCCGTGAATACCTGAATTAGGGAGAAACATGTAATCACATCAGAGGCAGTTGTGAAAAAAATAAATTTATAAACAAGCACATTTAATGGTAATTGATGTATTTAACTTACTTTGATTTATATTAATATATTTATCTTGCCATGTACATTTAAGTTCCATGCTGTTTCAATACATTGTACAGCACGACAAACATAATAAAGCAATATATGCATATGAATCTGATTATATACAGATGCACTTACATATAAATAAAACCAATTTTGTCTAATCCCATTTTCGAACAATAATCTTGTCAGATGTTTAACATTGCGAGTAAACTGATCGTTAACTATATGCAAACACTTGTTTCCGTGACATACATCCACTGAGTAGATAACAAATAAATATGTTGTTGCTATCTAAAACATTTTTATGCATCGTTGATTATTACAGACATTTCATTAATTCCTTCTAAATGTATGATCTCCATCGTTAATTTGATCGTTTACGACATTATTTGCCATTTTTGCTGAGTCATAATTTAATTCTGTAAGTCCGGCATCTTGTTAAAATGATGTAAGCGACAGGTGTGCATAGCAATGTTAAATCTTATAATACGTCCCCCTAATATGTGATTTGTGTTTTGTTTAATTAGTATACGTCTCAGTAATTATTTCAATAATTAATTATCTTAAAGACGATAATGATAAAAAATTAATTTGTTTGTGTTTTAAAATGTAAATATGCGTAAAAATATATGTTTTGATATAACTGAATTATGCATAAAATGCACAATTTCCACGAGGACAATATCAAGTTTTTCATAAAAAATCTCAGAAGTAACAGTCCACAATTTTATCGTGGAGGAGTACACATCACCGACCACTAAGTGCACTTGGTATAACATAGCCTCTGACATTATCGATTGATATTTTGTTTCCTGAAATGTTCAGGTTCAATGCTTATTTTATTTGTTCACTTGCATTTATTGCCTATTTGTAACAAAATTGTCACATTTTTCAAACGTTTAGAAACATTTCCAACAGCAATTGTGAAATTTTGTATTATTCCTTGATTGGGAAATTGCTTTTTACTGGTAATATATAAAGAAGGAAAAACATCTCTGCACTAGCTTACCCAGCATCTTCCATGTTCTGGTAGTCATAGAGACTGCTCTCTGGGTCGCTGAACGGCTCCTCATCAGGCCCTGAATCCCGGGGTGGTTGGCGTCCAAGTAGAGATGAGTTCAGCACTTCCAGAGAGCCTTCAAGGGCAGCTCCGCGCGGGGTAACAGGAGCTGGTGTACGTGGAACTATCGTGAACGCTGCACTGGGGACGAGTGCCGGATTGATGTGGGGCTTCAAAGAAATGATCATATTGTTCACACCTCAGTTCAAAGGCATCTTGTCTTACTGAGTCATTCACAAAACAAGCCAAATTAGCAAGTCTGGCTGAAGAAAAACTTTTTCAAATTAACTTTTTCATTATCCATTTATCTGCCCTTTTGTAAGAATTTCAACATACAAACAGGGTTTTGTATAATGTATTCTAATCTGGTAAAGAATTAAAGGCTACACTCCACTAAATGATAGCTGAAGTAAACTGTAATAATGACTCTCCGAAGATCCCTTAGCAAAATTACAATTTCTGTGTATCTTAACGACCTCCATGCTAGTAGAATTGCAGTTCGTTCTGTATATGTTGATGTTAAGTTCTATGTTCATTGTATACGTTCAATTTTATTTATTTTTATTCAATTAACTAATTTATTTTTTTTTCTTCTCTAATTTTCCCGTTAAGTTTTGCTTCCATTGTCCTTTGTAAGCTCCTAATTTTTTGTTATCGTACTAGGTACTAATTACAGAGGAAACATAACCCATTAGATAATATTGTATGCTTTGACTTCTAGGATATTCTTTGTAAATTGTTTACGTTCCATTTTTTTTTTTTTTCATTAATTAATTTGTTTTGTTATTATTATTTTTTTCTTCTCTATTTTTTTCCAGTCAAGTTATGCTTCTATTGTCCTTTGTTAGCTCCTAATTTTCGTTTTCGCTTTAGGCGCTAAATCCAGAGGAAACATAACCCATTAGGAAATATGAAATGTATTGACTTCTAGGAAGAACCTATTCTTTTGATTGTGTATGCTGCTTCCTATAACAATTACTATGTTTTTCCCTCTTATCTGGCAAATATGCTTTCCAACTGATTTTCACTTACTCTGTATAAATCCAATGCTATGATTGTTATAAGTGTATTGTATTGTTCACTTAAATGTTGTATTGTTGTATGTCTTGGCCATAATTAAATTCAAATATACTGTAAATGGCCAAAGGCAAATATGCTGATTCGCCGATAAATGATGAACAAATGATGAAAATATAATTGTTACTATTTCTCATTATGATTCTCAGCCAGTGGCATCCTCGTCACATGTATTCACATGTCATAAATATGGATCAGCATTAACGTTTGGAATAGTTATCATGGTGGAGAGTAATTACTGGTTTATTAAGGTTTGTTAAGAAATTATGGTCATACATTTAAAGTTAATACTTTAGAAACAAATTTTATTTGATTATTTAATTGTATTTTCTAATGTTTCTGAAGAAATATAAGTTCAATTCATCCATACGTTTGTTTAGGTGTTGCTTATTTCATGCTGGTGTAATGTGACCTAAATAAATCCAGAAGCCTCAGGGCATTACCAACAAAATGTTGTTTCAACCTCCTTTTAAAGTTGCTAATGCCATTTTTCTAAAAAGTTAAACATATGTTTAAATTCAAATTTGATGTTGAAATAAGCATATTATATAATTGTTTGAAAATTCTTGATATATATATGAAAAGTCCATGTATTTATTTATGTACAACATAAAAACTAAAAAAAGAGTGTTCACATTATTAAAGTAAAATTTAAACAGATAGATAGGAAATTACTATAAATATTTAAAAGCCTATAATGCACATTATTCACTGACAAAATTACAAATAATTACATGTATTCTATAAAGTGTGTGCTACACTGGTAATACCCTTCAGCAGTATGCATGTATTCAAATAACAACATTAATTTACTTAATGCATACATAACAATATAATAAATGGACCATGCTCTGTAATAAAAAGGGGTTTAAAACATGTGAATTAAGTGTTGTTCCAGATTAGCCTGTGCAGTCCACACTGGCTAATCAGGGACGACAATTTCCGCTTTATTGATATTTTTTGTTTAAAGAAAGTCTCTTCTTAGCAAAAATCAAGTTTGGACAAAGTGTCATCCCTGATTAGCCTGGGCAGTCTGGGACAACACTTTATGCACATGCATTAAACCTCCCTTTGCACAAAGCATGACTAAAAATTTTTTTAAATTACAGTTATTTAGATCGTACCTCTGACTTAGATTTTCGTTTGAAACACAACATTCCTAAATGTGTTATCTCTTCAATTCAATCACAACAGATTTATAATTGCCAGCCCACTACCACTCTCTTACAGTTTACATGTACAGGAAATCCAAACAATAACTGATAAGAAAATAATATTTAAAAAACACAGCTGCAAGAGATTATTTTTCTACCATCTTTTAAACACTATAACAGGAAATTGTATAAAAAGAAATTATTGAATATTTATTCCAAAGTCATCATTGTTTAATTAACACGGACACAATTTTGTGCACATCACATATGGCCTTCATAAATATTTCAAGATGTTTCCTACACGGAGTAAGTTGATTCATTTTATTATAGGTAAATCAATAAATGCCATCTGCTTTCCTAATTGACATGTTGGAGCTTGATGTCATGGCTCAGATACGGATTGCGATTTAAGGTGCAAAGCAAAAGCTATAAGGTATTGCGGAGGTTAATGGTATTATGTGCACGTTTTACAACGTTTGAAGTTGCATTCATTGCAAGAGGCAACGTACAGGTGGGGTCTTTTTCTTTCCCTTTTTCCCGGCCATCTCGAAATCTAAATTTGGAATCCAGTGTAAACAAACAATTGCACATGCGCATTCGTCACTAAATTAGGCGGCCCACTAAATTATATTGTTGTAAAACGTACAATTCGGGCTACACACTCCAAAATCGAACACGACAAAAAATCAATAATGTAACGGTTCGTACTGAAAAACAATAAATGTCTACTCTTCAGAAAGTTTCACGTTTTTTCTCGATTGTTTTATTGGAACATCGGCAGAACGCCTTTGACCTTTCACATACAAGTAATACAAATACAGTCAGAGTGCATCAGTACAGTATCGATACGAATACAATCACTTTAATTAGCACAAACTACAAAGAAGTGTTCGAGCATCACATGCAAACGGGAGGCGGAAAACTACAACGTGCGAGGCATGGTATGGTATTGCGCAAGGGGGGGTTAGAGGGTTAGGGTTTGGGTTAGTGTTAGGGGTCGGGTTAGGGTTTGGGTAAGCCTAAACCCAACCCTAACCCGACCCCTAACCCTAACCCTTACCATAACCCTTTTTTGGGGTTATCACCCCTGACCATGCTTCGCCCGTTGTAGTTTTCCGCCTCCCCATGCAAACGTGTATGAACTAACAAACATACGAGCAAATAAGGACCCGTTGTTCAAGCTTACACGTCAGTTAGGCTAACAAAGTATAGGTCCCTGTTCGGACTCAACTGTGTTTGCGTTACATAGGTTTCATTTGCGTTCATCTCTGGATATGTCTTATATCAATCTCTATTTCCAATTTATGGGTGCCAAGAATAAATCTTGAAAACTGTTTTTAAATAATTTTGACTATCGATGCAATCTTAATATTTTGCATACGTTAAGTTTGTCTTAAACATTCTATAGTATTCTAGTTTTGGTTGGTTATAAATTGTATCGTGCCATCTTTTGATTAATTGATCTTTAATTATCTTTTAAATGTCATTGAAATAAATTTAGTGTCTTAGTTGTTAAAAGTTTTGTTTAACAAATGCACACCACAGAGTTGTGTTATTACTATTATTATCCCTAATAAAATCATGGTAAAGATTACATTGTTATGAACAGTGTATATCAGAGATTCAGGGATTTGCTTGATTTTAACCCAATCAAATATAATAATACATGTACAGTGGAAGTCTACCTAGTTTGCCTCAGATAGCGGCATCTCAAGTCGGTGAGCGTACACCAAGAATAGTTTTACAAAATTTAAATTGGGGGTTTGTCAACTTAGTCAATGTTGCAATTTCCCTTATATTTCAGATGCATATTCAATAATTGGAAGAACTAGGAAGTCAAATAGAGAAAGTTTTGTTTTATTTTTCAGCTTCACTTTACTGAGAATATACAGTAAATGATTGTAAGCTTTTATGGCGTGTTCATTATTTGCCCGTATTGCTCTCGCTACTAGTATATTGCCATTGTCGGGTAGTTTTAGGCGCAGGTAGCAAAATTCATCAACAATTTCAATACGCTGCTGGGTTAATAACGGTAGTCCATCTAGACTAACAATTGCTTTTCCTTTTTTTCAAATATGCATAACGGGTATTTTAGTTTTGTTTAAATTTATTTGTTATCCCCATTTACACGAGTATTGATCGATAGTCTTATTGGATTTGTGGCCAATAAACTTTTTATAAATCCATATAATCAGCAAATAACAACGTAAATATCGATATTAAACGTATAGATTATTCGGTGTATTGTTGATATCTTGTATAATTTCTGAGCTATAGCCATCAAAAGTTTGTGACAGACGGTTGGATGGACTGGGAGCTAGTCAACTCGTACCTTAGTCAACTCGTACCTTCGGTCAACTCGTACCCGATTTGGTCAACTCGTACCCGATTTTTGGTCAACTCGTACCCCCACTAGTCAACTCGTACCCGAATTGGTCAACACGTACCCTCTTAAAAATTATTTATATATATCAAAGACGTGAAATAAGTTTTTGATATGAATATAGATAAAGGTTATAAAAAAAATGTTGTTTTTTTTTGCAAAAGTAGACAAGTTCATTATTTTTCACACGTGTATAATTATAAAGAACGTGTTTGTCGGCGTTTTGTTTGATAAAATGTTGACTAATAACACCTTTATGACAACAGGACCGTCGGCGATTTGTTAAACAATTTGTTTGTCGTGCATCTAAAATGACACGCGCGGTAGTTGTCGGCATTTTCTTTGATAAAATGTTTGATTGTAAACACCGCATGATGACTTAACCAATTAAAGGTATGATCCACTTTGATGTTAAAGGATATAATAAACTATTTGGAACTGGTGAGTATGTAAAGTCTAAATTATAATGTACACAATAGAAAGTGCATCATTTATTATTTTATATATAAGCTGTATATATTAAATTTATAAATTATTTGTACATTAATATGTGTATTATAATCATTAAGATTATGAGATTTTGAGTGTAACTTCTTGCGTTGTTTATGGTTCTTTCATTCAGCAATATATAACCACCGTCTGTCGGATTATTTAATTTATTGTAATCTTGTCGATCCCTGCATAGGCAAATAAATTTAAAATTCATATAAACATCATTAAATCTCAATAAAAACATCATCAATATTCAATTAACTAAACTGATCAACTTACAGTAATTCTCGCGTGTATTGCGCTGTGTGAAGTAGCAACTGGCCTTTATTGAACAATGTCGATTAATTAAAAGATTAAAGAGATAACGGTCTGTGTTAATTGATTGATTGAGTGTCATATTAACCTTATATAGTTAACATTATTTAATTATATAAATATTAAAATGGTAAGCAGTGCAACTTAAAGGCCAATTTCGTAAATTATGTAAACGGTCTCCAAATGGAGAGATAAAACGTCAATTTATATTAAAACTTTAGTCGATTTCGTCTGCCTTTTCAATTAAAAAGACCATTTATTGTATATGCAAACCAAAATGCCCGATATATATATGATAAATTACGTCTTCGGTGATAGGTTTCTCTTCCGCAATTGACATAGTAACACGACTAAATATACGTAAGAGTATCTTTGCTTGATGTATTAATTTAATACATTATTTAATTAGAATTTCATACAGATGGATTTGAACGGATTTTGTAATATATTGTTGATTAACTTTTGAACTTGGATGTATTGGACTTTGAAACATTATGTAAAGAACTGAATAAAGAACACAGAACTATCAATAGAGTTATCTGTATACGAGTTATAACGCAACAATTGTATATATCGTCCGCAGATTCCTTCTTTGTATTTCTGTCCGCAAATCCATATAGATTTTTTTGGCGGCCGATTGCAGTATTCTGCGCTCAGCCGCCATTGGTATGTTGTACTATGTACACTAATACCAAGATTAGCAGAAAGCAGGCCCCATATGTATATACAATGAGAACTGATGTATTTATGGAACGTGAATGATATATAACTAATTAACGTTTTTAAATAACTAATTCAATATTGCTTACAGTTAATTTAAAAAAATAAAATGACATTGTCATAATAGAATTTGGCATTAATCTTATTTTTGACACAATACAAAAAAAATGAAACAAAGAAATTTGTATCAGAACGATTTGGATACTTTTTAGGTGTCACACTTGCTCAGTACAACAGAATTATTTGGTCAACTCGTACCTGCAATAAACATAAAAAACATCAAATGCATGCAAACAACCATCGCAATTTGTTTCCATAAAGAACAAATATTAAAAAGGTACGAGTTGACCAATCTGAAAAATGACTAAAGTACGAGTTGACCAAATCGGATACGAGTTGACTAGGGTACGAGTTGACTTAGGTACGAGTTGACTGGAAACCGATGGACTGACAGAGGAATACCACAAATTCTACATTCCTCCGCCTTTGGGTGGGGATAATAAAAACGCGGTTAAGTTTTGATTAATACTGCTTTCAACACGAGATGGTAAAGAATAGTCCATTATCTCACAACAGAACTTGTAAGAAGGCATCGTCATATATACCGTGTGGTTCACGTTGAAACTCTTATACAGGGTGACATAAGATTTATATTGCCACTTTGGTAGAGAATTTATATCGTTTTCCTTTTTAAATGTTGCGTATGATTAAAGGGGCCCTTTCACGTTTTGGTAAATTGACAAAATTTTAAAAAGTTGTTATAGATTCGCAAATTTTCGTTTTAGTTATGATATTTGTGAAGAAAAAGTAATACTGAACATTTACCATGCTCTAAAATATCCATTATATGCATCTTTTGACGATTTGAAAACCTGAAAATTATTAAGCGTTGCAACGCTAAACGATTAAATAATTTGGAAAGTTCTGTTGTTGTTATATTTTGGGAAACTACGAGGATTGCTTATTTAAATACAAAATACATCAGTTCATAGCACGAATACGGATAGTCGAGCGGTCTAAGCGGGATACTTTTTACCCCAAGACTCCAGGGTTCAGTGGTTCGAGCCCAGTTGAGGGTTCCTTTAATGCCCCCGAAGGAGGGCATAAAGTGATCGGACCGTCCGTCCGTCTTTCCGTCACACTTTGCGTTTAGGTTTCGAAAAATGCTCATAACTTCTATGTCCCTTCACAAAGCAACTTGATATTTGGCTTGCATGTGGTTCTCATGGTGCTGCACATTTTTGAGTGATGAAAGGTCAGGGTCATCCTTCAAGGTCAAAGGTAAAACAAGAGCTGTCTCCATCGGAAGACTTATGCCCCATAAAAACGCTTTTTCGAAACCTAAACGCAGATTTCGAAACCTAAACGCGGACCCTAAGTTCAAGTTCAAGGTCAAAGGGGTCAAAATTTGTGTGCGCAAGGAAAGGCCTTGTCCATATACACATGCATACCAAATGTGAAGGTTACATCTGAAGCGAAGTTATGAGCATTTTTCGGAACCTAAACGCAAAAGTGCGACATACAGACAGACGACGGACAGTGCAACTGCTATATGCCACCCTACCAGAGGCATAAAAAAGTTAAGTTTTGATATAGGACAATAACAATCCAACATACACAACTTCGTAACATAAGGAAAAAACACACACAATTTTTTTGATGATTCAAGGGCCGTTACTCAGGAGTCTTAGTAAATTTGGCTGATTATCGAACTTGACGTAGCTCTTATGACCTTACACATTTTCATGAAGTGTGGCGGAGATCCTATGACACTTGCTCGAGTTATTGAGCAGAAACGAGAAAAAATCAACAACAATTTTTCGATGATTCAAGGGCCGTAACTCAGGAGTGTCTGGGTCAATTCGGCCGAACTTGACCAAGATAGTATTGCCTTACACATTTTTCGTGAAGTTTGCTGAAGATCTGATGAAAATTGCTCGAGTTATTGAGCGGAAACAAGAAAAAAATTACGATGATTCAAGGGCCGTAACTCATGAGTGTCTGGGTCAATTCGGCCGATTTTCGAACTTGACCTAGATGCTATTGCCTTAAACATTTTTATGAAGTTTGGTGAAGATCTGATGACAATTGCTTGACTTATTTAGCGGAAACTAATCCGGATTGACTGACTAACTAACGGACGGTGCGATTTTAATATGCCCCAAGAACCTATGTTCTGGGGGCATAAAAAACATGTATCAATGCGGCGCAGTAGGGGGCATTGTGTTTCTGACAAACACATCTCTCGTTTTAATTGTATTCTTGGTTTTTTTACTGGAGATTTTTAGGTCCAATGTTTAAATTTATCATTATAAAGCATTTAATTACAAGCTTCAATACATGCCAAAATCTGTGAAAAGGCCCCTTTAAGGTGGTGATATGTAACAGTGACTTTGACAAAATAAGAGCATAACAAAACAATACATACTTTCAATTTAAATTTTGTATTCATCCAATCTTATTTATTAACATTTTCTATAAACATTAAACTTGGTATGACAAACACATCAATAGATGACAAAATGACTCAAGACAATAAAATCTGAAGCAGCAATCATCAGAGAAACAGGACAAGACATGAATTTCTATACCATAAAACTGAAAGTCGCCTATAATAGAAACCTTTTTATTAGGGAAGGTAATTAAACAATCATTCACATATTGTACACAGTTGATTATACATTCTATTTTCTTCTGAATGCAATTATAGAATCACCTCCCTTAAAAACTTTTGTCCAATCGACAAACCACATGTTGTCAAATGAATATGTTAATGGTAAATAAAACAACTACTTGAACACAATTCTCAGAAAACCCTTGAAACAACTTTTAACCTAATATAATTTTTAGTCTGATCAGTATTTCCGGTAAATTAAACTACTTTCCAACATAATTGCATAAAAATAATTAAGACTGATAAACATATGTACCATACAACAAGTCAAAATAATGAGTTGAAACAATTACAAGAAATTTCAGCCTCACAGATGCTAAAACATCATTTACAAATAACAATCTTATCATCATAACCATTTTCCAACAAATAATGCCTTTTGATGTCTTCACATACAATTAAAAACACGCATTTGAAAACAGACTACATACTTTTCATGACGTCATAATAATGATAATAAAGCAAACAAAAAGTACAAATGTAAGATAATTTCATATACAGAGACTTGAATATTAATCACTTTTACAAACTTTCAACTCTGGGTCTTTTCTACTTTTCATGCCTTTTGATTTAAAAGAAGAAATATTATGCCGTTAAATAAAGGTGAAAACGTATTATCCTTTATAACATCACCATTAAAACAATGTGCATTGATTCCACAACAGAATTCGTACATAATGTTATGTTCTTTTAACATTAAGTACTATGGATTTGAAGGAATGTCAACTATTGCACACTTTTGACATTCAACACTAACATGCTCAGGTGCAACTTCACTTTGAATTAATAACGTATTTACAGTATTTTATTATCCAGTGTTTACTGATCACTCCATGTTTAAAGCGCACACATGTGTACACAGTCATCCACAGGGCTGTTCAATGGATGTCCATTCCTGACAAGAAAGCACACAGGATTCGTGATTCTCAAAGCTTTTTTTACCGAACCATGCCATTAAATATTGAAGGTTGCTGTGCAAATCCGCTCATGCCGAGGGTCTGTGTGGAAGGGTACAGCAGCTGACTGGCTCGCTGGGACTCTGGAAACAAGGCATGGTAGTTCGGTAGGGGGACATAGGCTGCCTGGATTATCTTACCTGAAATCACAAGTTTGCGGGTATTCAATACAGAACTTATATAAGACCAAATTTCAGGGCTATTTTTCCTTCTTATAATTTTGAGAAGTTCGCGACTCACATTTTCAATTTGGAGAAATTGGTGACTCAAATTTTCACAACTTAATAAAAGTTGACAAGTTAATTCTTTACAATAAAAAACTCATTTATTCACAATTTGAAGGCCAAACATAGCTTCACAAAGACAAGAAAGTCACGAATTCATTCAAGTCTGTTAACTGCCTTTCATTATATTATTATAATGAATTGCAGCAACATCTGGGGTGAAGCTATAGTTATTGTATACTCTTTTATCATGGATTTGCAGTAAAAATCTTCTACCTTCTTGGTGATTCAAATTAGATACACGAGTTTTGCAAGAGCTATTTATAGCAACATTGAGCATCAACACATAAGGCACAATATGACACACTAATTTATATCTACCTCCAAAATATCTGCCATGCAAGGAGTTCACGGAGGCCACAGCTGCTGCGATGGTGGGACACTTGACGTACACGTTACCCTGCGGAGAGGCCTTGTCTACATAGAGATGGAGAACACCACCGTGTTTGCTGCACTCCTCTATGACGTCATCTCTGATCTCTTGATCCCAGCTCAGCTTTGACTCTCTAAGAATATGCAACCTTACTAGATAACTGATGCCATACCAACCTAAATCCTGACAATCACTTATTTGTTCATGGAAAATATTTGCTTATAAAAGCAGTTTCATGTTATAGAGTAACTAATTATTGTTATGAATGTCAAAGACATCTTTACACAATTTATTTTATTTTGATATGAGACAAGGAACTTCCCGTAATATAAGTATTAGAAAACTGATCTCACATGCTTCATATTTGATTAAAGCTTGTAACCATAAACATGCACATAAAAATTGAACCTCGTTCTGGAATACTTGGCTTAATGGTGCATGCGCGAAAAGTGTTGTCCCTTAGAAGTCTGAACACGGCGAACATGAAAAGTGTTGTCCCTTAGAAGTCTGAACATGGCGCACACGAAAAGTGTTGTCCCTTAGAAGTCTGAACACGGCGAACAGGCCTATTAGGGACAACATTTTCTGCCTTAACTGAATTTTCATTTAGGAGCAACATCATTGAAACCAAAAATACCATAAGCAGCAAAATCAATTCTCACTGACTAGCCTTTGCAAACTGCAAATCTGGGACAACACTCAACTAATACGCATTCAGACCAGATTTTTCCGGAGCTCTGCAAACATGTCAACATTCAACTTACATGGTAGGGTCAAACATATTGGAGAGCATGAAGCACTGTGTTGCAATGGGTGGGGCGCTGGCAGTTGCAGCAGGGACCTGGGGCTTAACCATAGGAGTTGGCATGCCCGGGATAAGTTGGGTACCCAGTCCCTGCATCTGTAGCGAGTTCTTGGCATAATCTGGTAGCTCGAAGCCTGTACCTAAAAATGGTGAGGCAAACATTTGAAACTGGCATTAATAATCATTTTCATTTTAATACTAAGAAGATAACAATTGAGATATTATTCCATTGGATCTAATATATAAATCAATAATGGCACAGATAATGTGACGTGTTGGTAATCCTATAATAAATATTTACCCGATTAAATCGTTAAACAATATTTTAAGTCGTTCAAGGTACAAAGTAATATAATAAACAGTTTAAATGAATGTAGATATTCACTAAAGGAGATGAACCATATATGTCAAATTAGCTACCTTTATTGAAGCACATTTCAAAACATGCAGTAAAGAAAAATATGATTTTAAAATAATCCACGTGAATTTCAATATCCAGAGATCATTGTTTTACTCTTAAGTACGTTTGTTATTAAATCAGAGATGGAAATAAGCAGGGACCCTTAAGCCAATGATACAATGTGTGGCTTTCATTCAGAGTTAAGTCATTTATTTTTCTGTAGAAACATTGAAGAACAAGCAAATTCGTTGAATTGATATCCCCCGCCAATATGCTTCTGGACACAAAAGTTTCATATTTGACACTCAAAAAAGCATTTTTTCAAGATACAAAAGGGCCATAATTTCGTTATTAACAGATGATGTACAATGCCATTTGGCGTGCATAATCCTAGTATCCATATATACTCATACCAAGTTTCAATGAAATCCGTCAAAGCACTTTCAAGATATGGCTTCCGACGGACGGAAAGACAGACGGAAAGACGGACACCGCCAAAACAATATCCCTCCGCCGATGGCGGAGGATAACAAAGGTAGGCAACCAGAGCAACAAGTAAGTTTCTGTCTCTGCTAAAATTTTGTCCAAGGTGTATGCCAACCTACCCTCTGCAAGTTTAGCCATCAGTGCCAGTCTCCCAGTGGCACCGAGATCTATGCCCGCCCTGTCCAATTCATCGTTGTCCAACTGACCACCGGTCTGCATGTCCATTTGTCTCTCCGTCACATTGCCCACCTTCATCGGGCGACCGGCCAGCTCAAAACCATTTAGCTGCTCCAGAGCTTTCTTGGCATCCTCTGCATTCTTATACTGTGGACAGATGATGGTATCAATAGTTTAGTTTAAACCTTTTTATTTAACCCATTTATGCCTAGTGGAATCTCCCATCCTTCTGAATTGGATAAATTTATTTCCAAAATTAGGGATGTCTATTTATTTCTATATTTAGAATATTTCTTACAGAAATTCCTTTAAGCAAACAGCGTAGACCCAGATGAGACGTCACATCATGCAGCGTCTCATCTGGGTCTACGCTGTTTACCAAGGCCTTTTTTCTAGACACTAGGCATAAATGGGTAAGCTCTACTACAATGAAAGCCCAAGACTCATTGAAATGGGCTCGAGTCTGTTTCCTGGGTTAAATCAGTACTTTGTGTCTTTGCAGGAGATCTTAAGAGGGCTCGAATAGTGAGGAACAAACCTGCGACCTCCTCAGTGCCATGACAACATATAATTATATTTATCCCATGCACTTTGTTGATTATTTTAGAAGTGCAATCATCATTGTAGTGAAAAAAGAATTGTTGAATGAAAACATAAAATTAACAAGAAATGTGTTTGTCAGAAACACTATGTCCCCTGCTGCGCCGCTTTTTTTTTTTTACCTTTGACCTAGAAGGATGACCTTGAACTTGACCTTTCACCACTCAAAATGTGCAGCTCCATGAGATACACATGCATGCCAAATATCATGTTGCTATCTTCAATATTGCAAAAGTATTCATAAAATTAGCGATTTTGGCCACATATATTTGACCTCTGACCTTAAAGGATGACCTTGACCTTTCACCACTCGAAATGTGCAGCTCCATGAGATACATATGCATGCCAAATATCAAGTTGCTATCTTCAATATTGCAAAAGTTATCGCAAATGTTAAAGTCGGCGCAAACCAACAGACCAACCAACAGACAGGGCAAAAACAATATGTCCCCCACTATAGTGGGTGGGGGACATAAAAATATTATTTATATAATAATGGTTATTATCGTATATTTTGACAATTATTTATGCAAAGTCTGAATAAAAGAACAACAGCATCTTAAATTTCACTTCAAAGAAATGAAAAAATCTGAGTTGTGAGTTTACAGTTGCATTTAAGTCAGTCCTTCCGAAATACTGTCATTCTTCGGATTTTTCAGACAATAATATGGAAAATCCTGAAATGATTCTTATATTGCAGAAATTTGTTTCCGATAATAAAATTATGGGGAAATTTGATATTCCATAGGCTATTTTCAGAAAAATAAGTTTTTACTGAATTATTTTTGAATATGTTAAACGTTTTTCATTGATTGAATTTTCGGAATGACGTTAGTGTATGTGCTGTATCTGTAGATTTTTGCTATGTCATCAAAGCGAATATGTACATTTTCACTATATGAGTTCATTCTGAAAAGGAAGAAAATCAAAACTGACAACCATAAATTTGCTTGATTTCTTCGTACTGTGAGCCAGTCCACAGGATGTAACATTCTAATTCAAACTTGAACATTTTTTTTAACTTTTTAAAACTGTCAAACAATTGTCAACATATTTTTAAAACTTTGAACAGATTTATGGTCATTGGACTCAGCATTGCGTGTCAAAGTCCTTGTTCGATATTAAGAATTACAGATAGTAAAGGCGTTTTCTTTTTTGTGCTTTATGCATTTTGTTAATGTCAAACAGTGACAAAGACAATTTTCAAAGACAATTTGCTTGGAATGTACATTTAGGGGCAGACTTTTTTGTCATTGCTAAACGATGTTGGGACTTGGGAAGACTCTGTTGGAATGTTGTTATTATTATCGTCATATTTTCTAAGTTTACTTGCTGGAGGAAAAAAACTAAAATGGAGTTTGTTTTCTTCTGCCGGTCACTTTCCGCCATTTTGATAGGTATGGAAATTTCCTTGATATCTTATTGGTTGTTATAATCTCAACTTACCAATGCAATAAAGTGTTATTTATGTAAATTAACCATTGGCTGCAAAATGACGTCACGTCCAATTTAATAATTCGTTCTTGTTACACATTCACTCGATTACTATACCGACTTACAAATTGAATCAATGAGTTTTTATTCTTAATTTCTTTGCGCCCGCGGGCCCATATACGGTGAACGGGTGGGGACAAATCTTTTATTTTTGCGCCAATGACGCAAGGGCGCATCCACGGCAGAACACTAATCTTGGTAACATCTTACTGTTATAAAGCCATATCCGTGAGATTTCCCAGTCTCATGATCCCTGATAAGCTTGATGTCTTCAATCTGAAAGATATTAATGATTTATGATCACCCCTTCACAAATGACTTGAACATCATTACTTCAAATATCAGCAAATTCAAAATAGCTAGCCTCAGAATGTTTAAACAAATAATTATTTAAGATTTGCATTTACTAAGCATACAAATGAAATACACTTTTGATAAAAAGCTGCTCTTAACATGGCAACATAGTTTTTTTTATTTGATCAATAAAGAAATCTTGAATTCTTTGCTACTAAAAATTATGGCTAGAACCCTCTGGATTTTATTCTTACACATAAGAACACGAACTCATAGTTGTTTATTTATAAACAAGACATATACAAGATATGTGTTTGTCAGAAACACAATGCCCCTTAATGCGCCCTTTGAAATTTATTAATTTTTTTACCTTTGACCTTGAAGGATGACCTTGACAGACAGACAGACAGACAGACAAACAGACAGTTCAACTGCTATATGCCAACCTATCGGGGGCATAAAAAAAGACAATTATTTTAAAAAAATTATAAAAGTTTATAATTAAGAAAGGTATCAAATATCTTACAGACGATACCTTTCCAAATGGCTCAAAGATTCCCTTGAGCATGTCTTCTGTGATGTTGAAATGCAGTGAACCGACATACAGCCTCATGGGGCCAGTGACTTGTGTCTTTGCGATGATGTTTGCTGCCATTTGTGAACGGTTCTTTTCCGCCTGAGAAGCCTGCACAATGATTGGTACACCCAACAGCTTCTGATTTGTCAGCCCAATGGCCAGCGGTACAGACTCTGTGTCTTTGAACTCGATGTAAGCGATGCCCTTTGACCTGCGAGTTTTGTTGTCTGTAATCAGCCTTACGTCTTTGATCTGTAAGAAACAGTCTTTGATCTGTAAGAAACATTAAAATAGTACTTACGGGTTTATGGATTTCTAATAATGATGTCATTAACTCAGGATAAGCTTTTTCAAATGATAAACACGACATCAATGTAAAGCAATAGACATACAGTACAGCCAACGCGGAACAAACATATTTCGCGATCCGCGGCGGCAAGGCGCAACGAGTCGATGTCGAGTCGGCCGTTGAAGCCGCATCAGTATGCGGCAGCAAGTCGCATTTCGCCCTGTTTCGCATCTGTCCAAATGTACATGTAGGTGTATATCTTTTCACACAATCCGCAGCGTACGTATGCGGCGGATTTACTCCGCGAAAGTAGGTGAGGTTAAAACAGACTTGGCGTTGTTGCCTGGATCGATGCCAAGTGCCATGGCGATACGCCGTGTGAACACTCGACACGGTCGCCGCGCACTAAATTTTTGGTTGTGGTGTAGCCGCGGATTATGTTTGTTCCGCGTTGGCTGAACTGTATGAGGAATATATCATACATTTTTCACATCTCCCACCTATCATTTCTAATTCATTTCAATCTATTGAAAATCACAAACGTCACATGTTCTTTTTAAAATCACAAACCAATCATGCAGACTATTATACAAAGTAGTTTGAATGCTACACATACAACAGTGTTTTTTTGCGTAAAAAATCGGGTCCCATATTCCTATTGGAAAAAAGTATATATTTTTCCCAAATGGTACCTAACAATTCCCGATGGAAGGTTTTTAAAATTAATTACTGTTATTATATTCCAACATTTTGTTCAGCTCCCATCCAGTCAAACCTTAGTAAAAACAAGCAAATTCCTTGAATTGATATCCCCCGCCAATATGCTTCTGAACACAGAAGTGTTATATTTGACACTCAAAAAAGCATTTTTTCAAGATACAAACGGCTTTAACTCCGTTATTTACACATGATTTACAATGCCATTTGGCGTGCATCATCCTCTTATCCATATATATACTCATACCAAGTTTCAATGAAATCCACCAAAGCACTTCCGAGATATGGCTCCGGACAGACGGAAAGACGGACGGACAACGCCAAAACAATATCCCTTCGCCGATAGCGGGGGATAATAATACTCAAAACACTTCTATTCTCAATTTGAAACATTTTTGTTAGCAAAACAGAAAAAAAACAACACCAATATCCCAATTTTAGTCAAAAAGCCTCGAATTATCCCAATTCAATGGGTCTCCAATGGGTCTCCGCCCCATTCCCAAAATGGTGAAAAAATCAAAATACTGCATACATTGTAATGTAAACAAACAATGGTTGGATAATATTGCAAATTCATTTAAAAATTATCGACATTTAAGGAAGAAGCAATTGAGTGCTTCTGTTCTAAATAAACTCTGAAAAATTGTCAGTCAACAATTACAATCACGATCATGAACGGCACAGACCATACACCAAAACTGTCCAGCTAGATCGTTTGACATGTGTAGTGACAAAACACTCAGCTAGCTAAAATGATACTATGATGAAATAAGCAATACATGAATCTCTAATGTAACGCATGTTATTCAGTATTTAATATTACAATTCTGTTCAAATATCAAGGCAAACATTACCCTAACTGTTATTTTGACATTCAACCATTTCCCGCTCAGATGCAATGTGAAAATGGCTATATGCATAAAACCAGAAAAGTCTCAGAGTATCTCGCAGGTTGTTCAGGTTTTATGCTGTTTGCTGCTCCACAGCATCAAAGGGTTTGAATTAAGCCTTTAACATTGAATCTATTAAGAACAGCCTTAAATTTATTTAATTATAACGGACTGCAACCCCGTCAAAGTTCGTGTCCGTATGGTTAAGGGTTAAAAGCAACATAAAAGGAAAGGTAATGTTTGCCAACATATTTGAACAGAGCTGCATTATGTACTTAAAATCATGTGCTAAGTTTTAGACACATGTATTTTTTACTAATTCGAAAAGGGTTTCTCAAATTCCTACCTCTCCAACAGACGAGAAGAACTCCTCCAGATCCCTGGGCCTGATCCTTGCAGACAGCTGCATACAGAACACCGTCCTAGCATCCCGCTCTTCAGGGGTAAGCTCTGCAGGGGGCTCCCTGAAATCCAGGTAGAAACAACACTTGTAATACATGGGCGCCACACTCTGTATAAACGGGGCTAAATGTTTGTGCATAGTGTTTTCCGCTTTTCTGGAATTTTCTAGTTGAAGGAGGTCTTTTCTAAAAAAAATCAAGTCTATCCAGATGGTGTCATCCCTGTTAAGCCGCTGCTGACTTCACAGGTTTATCTGGACAACTTTACCCACACTTGTATTCTCAATTTTGAAGCATTTTTTAGCAAAACAACAAATACACTTATTTCCCAATTTTAGTCAAAACGCCGCACATTTTTGCAATCCAAAGAGACCCAAAATGGTGAAAAACAAACACTGCCTACGCATTTACGATGTTGTCAATTCAGATAAGCTTGTTTTTTAAATTGAAAAATAAAAACAATATTTGTTCGCTTGAAAGGGTCCATTTTCTTTTAAATATAACAAGAGCACCGCCATGCGGGTGCAGACCGCTCATCTATTTTTCTTTTTAAAGGTGTAGGGACCTATCTCAATTTCTATCACAAAGGAGGGAGGGGTGGAGTGGAGAGGGGTGTATAGTGTAGGGGTGTAGTCATTTATTACATTATCTTCAAAAATACAACAAAATAAAAAAAAATTGGGAGGCGGGGGGGGATTCTTGGGTGGGTTGGTTGGACCGTATTTCAAAAATAAAATAATAATAAATATTTGTGTTTTTTAACCATGTTTGAAAAAAAACAATAGATGTGTTTGTCAGAAACACAATGCCCCCTATTGCGCCGCTTAAAAAAAAAAATGTTTTTTTTTTACCTTTGACCTTGAAGGATGACCTTGACCTTGAACCTCCACCACTCAAAATGTGCAGCTTTATGAGACGCCGCTTTGAAATATATTTTTTTGACCTTTGATCTTGAAGGATGACCTTGACTTTGAACTTCCACCACTCAAAGCATTTGCAGCATTTCAAATAAATATATGAAGCTTCTTAAACAGTTACTATATTAGGTTTTCCATTCTGAATTATGATGCTAATACAACTACACATTAAAACTCATGACTAATACTATTTCTTCATTTTTCTTGACAAGAAAACACAAGCCAACTAGTAAGCTAAGTAAATGAACACTTATTTCACTGTGTCATCCGTTTCCCATCGTGTTTTCTAACGTTTTACACCACCGATGCAATTAAATCGTTAAATATCGCGGCGACAATGTTTTTTTCTGGGTTTACAGATTTAATGTCAGGATGGTTAGAAGACACTGTATGTAGTCATTATATGACAACAAAGTGTTGTTTTGAGCCCCTTTTGGTTAAGCTGGCATTCAATTGCGCGCAGACATATCGTTTTTGACGGATTTACAAGTAACAGGAAATCACGCGACAGAATAGACAACAAGAGCACCGCCATGCGGATGCAGACCGCTCATCTATTTTCTTTTTAAAGGTGAAGGGATTCTCATTTTCAATCACAAAGGAGGGAGGGGTGGAGTGAAGAGGGGTGTATAGTGTGGGGGTGTGGAATTTATTACATTATCTTCCAAAAATGCGTAAAAAAACGCAAAAAAAAAATAATTCGGGGGTGGGGGGTGGGGGGGGGTGAGTGTGGGGGGGGATTCTTGGGTGCGATGGTTGGACGGTATTTAAAACATAAAATAATGAAAATAAATATTTGTGTTTTTTAACCGTTTCAAAAAAAAAACAAGAGGGCCATGATGGCCCTGAATCGCTCACCTGACTCATTAAGATCAGATGAAAACTATGACCTCTATTGTCTACACAATGTTTTTCTATGATTTGACCTAGTGACCTAGTTCCTGACTCTAGATGACCCAAATACAATCCCAATCCAGATTTCATCAAGATAAACATTCTGACCTCAGTTCATAAATATTGGATGAAAACTGTGACCTCTATTGTCAACACAAGGTTTTTCTATTTATTTGACATGGATTTTTACCCCAGATGACCCAAATACAATCCCACCCGGATTTCATCAAGAATTCTGACCAAATTTCATAAAGGTTGGATGAAAACTGTGATCTCTAATGTCTACACAAGGTTTTTCTATTATTTGACCTAGTGACCTAGTTTTTGACCCCAGATGACCCAAATAAAATCCCAACCCAGATTTCATCAAGATAAACATTCTGACCAAATTTCATAAAGATTGGATGAAAACTGTGACCTCTATTGTCTACAGAAGGTTGTTCTATTATTTGACCTAGTGACCTTGTTTTTGACCCCAGACGACCCAAATACAATCCCAAACCGGATTTCATCAAGATAAACATTTTGACCAAATTTCATCAAGATTGGATGCAAACTGTGACCTCTACTGTCTACACAAACAAATTGTTGACGGACGGACGCACGGACACACGCAGGCACGCACAACGGACGCCGGACATCACACGATCACATAAGCTCACCGTGTCACTTCATGACAGGTGACCTAAAAATATGTGTCGGAGATAAACATGAACAGTTGTGGTTAAAATCCCATAGAAACAAGGGCTGTTTGTAAAACATGCATGCCCCCATATATGGGCTATAAGTTGTAGTAGCAGCCATTGTGTGAATACGTTTTTGTCACTGTGAATGGTGGTGGTGGTGGTGGTGGTGTAGTAAAAGTAGTAGTAGTAGTAGTAGTAGTAGTAGTAGTAGTAGTAGTAGTAGTAGTAATAGTAGTTGTAGTAGTAGTAGTAGTAGTAGTAGTAGTAGTAGTAGAAGTAGTAGTAGTAGTAGTAGTAGTAGAAGTAGTAGTAGAAGTAGTAGTAGTAGTAGTAGTAGTAGTAGTAGTAGTGGTAGTAGTAGTAGTAGTAGTAGTAGTAGTGATAAAAGTAGTAGTAGTAGTAGTAGTAGAAGTAGTAATAGTAGACGTGGTGGTGGTGGTGGTGGTGGTGGTGGTGGTAGTAGTACTAGTAGTAGTAGTACTAGTAGTAGTAGTAGTAGTAGTAGTAGTAGTAGTAGTAGTAGTAGTAGTAGTGGTAGTAGTAGTAGAAGTAGTAGTAGTAGTAGTCGTAGTAGAAGTAGTAGTAGTAGTAGTAGTAGTAGTAGTAGTAGTAGTAGTAGTAGCAGTAGCAGTAGCAGTAGCAGTAGCAGTAGCAGCATTACAAGACCAATACTTAAGAATGATCAAATGGGAAAAGGTAACATAGCACCAGCAGTAAATATGGGGCTCATTTACAGGTCAGATTTGGAATCTCTGCTGTAAAATGAGATTTTGAATGAATTAAAGGGAGGCAAATCTGTAATAAAAAGAACATGCATAAACCGTAGTTGTTTCCCTTGTTTGAACCATGCTAAATCCTTACAAGTTTGGAAAGAATTGGATGAAAAATTTGGACTTTATTGCATAAACACCATTTTCTCAATTCAAGGGGAGGTAATTCTGTACTTCATGGACCAATAATGCTCATTTTTTGTAGGGTTCATGTCCTCATTGATATAAAGACACTGTGCAAATTTGGAAAGGATCAGACAAAAAATGTGGAAGATTTTTGAAAGTTTTCACAAAATAGGCAAAAACGAATAAACATGCAAAGTTCAACGAGCTCCTGCGGTCATGTTTTTTGACGAATCAAATTTCTTTGAACAACTTTTTCAGGGGAGCCCTCAAAGGTCATCCCTGTGAAATGTTTTGAAAATCTGATGAGCGGTTTCTGACAAGAAGATTTTTTAAGGTTTTTACCATATATGGTCATGGCGGCCATCTTGGCTATGTGATCAAATTTTTTTTAACAATTCTTTTGTCCCATGACCTAGGGATGCTCCACATGAAATTTAGTTGAAATTGGCTCAATGGTTACGTAGAAGAAGATGTTTACAAATTGTTTACAGACGGACGGACGGACGGACGCCGGACGCTGAGTGATCACAATAGCTCACCTCGAGCTATCGCTCAGGTGAGCTAAAAATGGGGGTGGGGTGGGGGCGGGGTATAGTGTGAGGGTGTGGTGGTAATTTGTGAGATGATCTTAAAAAAAAAAAAATTTAGATGGGGGGGGGGGGGGGGTGAGGGGATTCTTGGGTGCGATGGTTGGACGTTATTTCAAACATAAAATAATAAAAATAAATATTTGTATTTTTTAACCGTTTAAAAAAAAATTGGGGGGTGGGGTGGGGGGGGGGTATAGTGTGAGGGTGTGGTGGTCATTTTTGAGATGATGTTACACTAAAAAAAAAAAAAAAAATTAGGGGGGGGGGGGGGGAGGGCACGGGGGATGGTTTGGGTGGGGTCTATTGTGTTATGTCAGGTAAGAGTAGTTTTGTCAAAGTATCAATCAAATCGAATCATAAATAAAGAAGTTATGGCAATTTTAGCAAAATTTAATAATTTGACCTTGAGAGTCAAGGTCACTCAAAGGTCAAGGTAAAATTAAACTTGCCAGGTACATTAACCTCATGATAGCATGAAAGTATTTGAAGTTTGAAAGCAATAGCCTTGATACTTAAGAAGTAAAGTGGATCGAAACACAAAATTTAACCATATATTCAAAGTTACTAAGTCAAAAAAGGGCCATAATTCCGTAAAAATGACAACCAGAGTTATGCAACTTGTCCTTTCACTGTACCCTTATGATAGTTTGTGAGTGTTCCAAGTATGAAAGCAATATCTATGATACTTTAGGGGTAAAGTTGACCAAAACACAAAACTTAACCAAATTTTCAATTTTCTAAGTATAAAGGGCCCATAATTCCGTCCAAATGCCAGTCAGAGTTACATTACTTTGACTGCACAGTCCCCTTATGATAGTTAATAAGTGTTGCAAGTATGAAAGCAATAGCTTTGATACTGTAGGAATAAAGTGGACCTAAACACAAACCTTAACCAAATTTTCAATTTCCTAAGTATAAAAAGGGCACAAAATTCTGTCAAAATGCCAGTCAGAGTTACATTACTTTGCCTGCACAGTCCCCTTATGATAGTTAGTAAGTGTTGCAAGTATGAAAGCAATAGCTTTGATACTTAAGGAATAAAATGGACGTAAACACAAAACTTAACCAAAATTTTCAATTTTCTAAGTATAAAAAGGGCACATAATTCTGTCAAAATGCACGCCATAGTTATCTAACTTTGCCTGCCCAGTCCCCTCATGATAGTAAGTAAGTGTACCAAGTTTGAATGCAATATCGTTGATACTTTCTGAGAAAAGTGGACCTAAACACAAAACTTAACCAAAATTTTCAATTTTCTAAGTATAAAAAGGGCACATAATTCTGTCAAAATGCACGCCAGAGTTATCTAACTTTGCCTGCCCAGTCCCCTCATGATAGTAAGTAAGTGTACCAAGTTTGAATGCAATAGCATTGATACTTTCTGAGAAAAGTGGACCTAAACGCAAAACTTAACCGGACGCCAACGCCGACGCCAAGGTGATGACAATAGCTTTTTTTTTTTTTCAAAAAATAGATGAGCTAATAATATATGAACCCAGTCTACAACTTTTCGGTTATCTAAATTAACGCAAAGCGCTGTTAGGTTAGAAACCAACAAATCATGCCGCGCTGACGCAGACATATCGGTACAGCCAGATTTTTTTTGTAAATGCGTAAAATGGATATTAATGTCATAATTGTACGTCCAGTTTATAGAAATAAATGCGTAAATCTTCATGAAAAAGGCGTATATACGGCTGTACGGCCCTTATCTGGAGCTCTGCAGAGTTATCTAACTTTGCCTGCCCAGTCCCCTCATGATAGTAAGTAAGTGTACCAAGTTTGAATGCAATAGCATTGATACTTTATGAGAAAAGTGGACCTAAACGCAAAACTTAACCGGACGCCGATGCCGAGGTGACAATAGCTTTTTTTTTTCAAAAATAGATGAGCTAAAAACAAAATGCTGACATTTTTTTTTAAATCTGAGCTTGTTTGTTATTCACAGGACGCCGTACCTCACTGGACTCTTGCTAATACTCCTACGACCGCCCCTCCGTGGAGACCGGCTCTTCCGTTTGCGGTCACGTGACCTCGAACGTTTACGATCCCGATCCTTTCTGTCCCTACTTCGACTGCGCTTCTTTTCCTTATCCTTATCCCGACTTCTACTCCTTTTTTTGTCACTTTTGCTGCTGCGCTTACCATCCCTATCCTTACTTCGCTTCCGTTCTCGATCCCGATCTTTACTGCGCCTTTTTTCTTTATCCCTGTAAAAAAATAGAGGATATTTGTTGGATTTGGTGGAATATCGATTAATATTCACATGTAATCATAAAAATTAATTTTTGCTATGATCTCAAATGAATTAAAATCGTTAATCCACCAAATCCAACTAGTTTTCTTTTTATTTTATACTACAAATGATTATTTTTGCTGAAATTATGACGTTGTAATGTCATATAAACGACTTCAGTATAACAGTGAAAATTATCGATAATTTTCACTGGTAATTTTCAGTTGAAAACAGTGAATTATCAGTTTTAATACACTGCTATTTTTTTATAAACCACTGGAAAGCATAAAATAATTTGTTTCTAATTAAATTTTACAGATTTCTAAAATATGCACCGACACAGACAGAATTAATCTTATGCTAATTGTCAATCAAGTTGAGCTGACCAACTATAGGTCATTATTTCAGTGGTAAATCATTCCACATAATGGAGTTATCCAATCAATTTGCTTCAAATCATTTAACAACAAAGAACAGTGTTTAACCCATTTATGCCTAGTGTAATCTCCCATCCTTCTAAATTGGATCAATTTATTTCCAAAATTAGGGATGTCTTGTATATTTATTTCTATATTTAGAATATTTCTTACAGAAATTCATTTAAGCAAACAGTGCAGACCCTGATGAGACGCCGCATCATGCCTCGTCTCATCTGGGTCTTCGCTGTTTGCCAAAACCTTTTCTCTAGACGCTGGGCATAAATGGGTAAAGTTATTGCTACTCAGTACTGGTCAAATGCAAACCTAGCACATTTACTAAGCTTTAATGTTCCTGAGTAATAGACAAAGACAATCAAATTATAAAATTTAATTTAAAGGGAGGGATTGATAAATGTTGAAATACATTTATGAGATTCATTATGAAAGAGATTTAAAATCTTACTTCTTCCGGTCTTTATCACGACTTCTGCTTCTTCGACGCCTGAAAAAGTTGGAAACAAATAAGCATATGCAGGCAGCATAATATACCACAAGATTTAATAAATAGATTAACTTCATTAAAATTATTCTGAATGAGCCAAATGGTAGAAATCTTTTTAAAGAATACATGTATTTTATTTGTGGACAGTGAAAGCAGCCATTTGAAGAGAAAACAACACTGAATTGGAAAGTTGTAATGAAAACTCAATACTCATATCAGAGAAAAATATCAATAACCAGTTGCTGACAGACATGTACACATCAAATACTGTTAATATGCTTCAGAAAATGAATACAAATAAACTATAAGTGTTTTTTAGTTTAAACTTTACCTCATATACATGTTACAACTGAGCTGAAAAACAACTTTTAATGAAATAGTGAAACTGAACATGACTACTCATGTATTGTGGCTTTACCCTCTCACATCTTAGTTGGCAGTCACCTTTAATACAACATACCTTCGTGTTTGCGCTCATTCTGCATTTAACATTCTGAGCTAGATTTCTTTCCCAAATAGGACGTAAATTGCACCTATTTAACGATACACAATATACCTATTGTTAGAATTGGAAGTGTAGCATTGACAAGCAAGTATATGTATAGATTACAGTTTCTAATTATCCCAGGGGTTTCAAAATTGGGTTGCCTCCTTTGTCACCTGTAAAGACAGTGGTAAAGAGGAATTATTGCGAATCTTTGCATACCTACGAAAGGAAGACCTTCACTGAGAAGTAAGCTCCTCTGAAAAACACTAGTCATGGTTTAAAGCCTTGGTTAAATTACCCACTATCAGATAAACACTGTTCCTTCCATGTGGGCATTTTTGGATGGAATTAAAAGAGACCCAATTTACATATCCCAAGTACTGATTACAAAACACTGAGGCTGAAATCTTTGATACTATCTCATAATCTGAAAAACAGAGAAGATAATTTTTGTTAAAAAGATAGCATCTACAGAATTTCTTATTATGCCTGAGCCAAAATATCTAGCCACGAGGTCTAGAAAGAGATTGTGGTAGAATGGGTGCCAACATGTCATGACCTTCAACTTGCATCGGGTTCTGCAACACATGGATACAGTTGGTTGGAAAATGCATACAAATCTGTGAATTTAGTTGTAAAATGAAAGTGTATAATAGCAAAAAATTGGTCAGTTGATGTTGGTTATTCTTTTGCTTTCATGATACAAGTTTCCTTAATAGATTTTTGTATAAAGTTGACACTACCATGTGCCAAGCATATCATACCCCAGTGGCAACAGTAACCAGACTTATTTCATACTTACGAAGATGACGACTTTCGTTCTTTTTCGGTTGATGCATCGCCACGTCCTTCGTCCTGTTTTTCCGAGAAACACATACACCCAACAGCAACAGGGAGAGAAATTGGGAAGAAAATGCATTAGTATACGGCTAACGAAGTTGATCTTACATACGTAAGAACATAAGAATAAGCAAGGTCATCATCTGTTTGATAAGTAATTTAAAGTTTATCGAGGCTCACCCTGGCGCAAAACATTTTTTAGCCAAATTTACTGTAACACATAGAAATTCTTCACATTTAAGCTGTTAAATTAGTTTTTCTGACAAAAAAATGTAGCTAAATGAAAATTCCTTAATCCAAGTTTGTAAATTTGTAGCTTTTGACTAATATGGAGCATGGCAGAGTAAGCGTCCTATAAAAGCTGCTTTAAGAAATTTTTTACTTAAATTCTTATTTTAAAGGTACATAAAGACACTGCAATATAATTTTCTAGTCCAAAAAGAAGCAGCAACTTTGTCGAACATGAAATCAGAAAAGGACCTTGTCTTATTTGTTAACAAGTATATATAGATATATACAGTTACATGTATGTGTATCAAACTAATATCATATTATATTATAAATGACAACAGACAGTTCTTCGATTCATTTAAAAGTCTTGAGACACAATACACCTGGCCATGGGATGGGGCTCAAACCTGCAAAATATATTCCGCTAAAATTTAGTGAATTTGTGTTTTACCAAAATTATTTTTCAAAATCATTTAGATTTAAATGAATTCTTGTATCATACAAATGCAATAACATTTTATAAATGCAATTCCATAACAATGGAAAACGCATGAGAAAACATTATCATTAATTGTATTTCAATCATATTTAATTTACTTAACTTTGTATGCATGTCATAGTAACAACTGAAAAAATTACAACCACAACTACGAAAGCAATCAAGTACCTAAACTACTGATGATCTCCTGCTTAGATTACAAAACAAGACTCGAATTAATATAAACTGTACTTAATAATTGTATAGAAACTATTGTTTTGCATTTCATTTTTACTATTGTATATACACCTCATTTTTTTCAAAGCGGTCATTTTGAAAGCATGTGAAAACAAGACCTGCATTTGTGAATCACAATGCCCCCCGTCCACTTTGCTTTGAAGCCCCTGGGCAGCTATTTAAGAGAAAATGTCCAAGGCCCATAACATCACCAAAAAGCAATGAACCAGTACAAATTTCACAATAAATTTGAAGGCCATGTAGTAACTCACATACTAAAAATCGGCTCAATATCTGAAATCGTTGCGTAAAAAACCTCAGGAAAATGTTATGCCAGACAGTGCGAATGCTATATCATATGCCACCTCTACCCAAGGAGGGGCATACAAAAGTTGTTAACAATGAGATTTAATGATTGCAGGCCATTTACAAAAGTAACATCATTTACTTGTTTAAATAACATTACTTTCATAGAAATTTACCATATTACCAGTATGAAAATAACTTATAACAAGAGCACCGTCTTTCGGGTGCAGACCACTCATCTATTTTTCTTTTTAAAGGTGTAGGGACCTATCTCAATTTCAATAACAAAGGAGGGGGGGGTGGAGTGGAGAGGGGTGTATAGTGTGGGGTGTGGTCATTTATTACATTATCTTCCAAAAATGCAAAAAAAAAATATATTATTTGGGGGGGGGGGGGATTCTTAGGTAGGATGGTTGGACGGTATTTCAAAAATAAAATAATCAAAATAAATATTTGTGTTTTTTAACCAGGTTTGAAAAAAAAAAACAACAGATGTGTTTGTCAGAAACACAATGCCCCCTATTGCGCCGCTTTGAAACAAAAATTTGATTGAACCTTTTACCTTGAAGGTGACCTTGACCTTCCACCACTCAAAACGTGCAGCTTTGTGAGAATGCCGCTTTGAAATATTATTTTTTTACCTTTGACCTTGAAGGATAACATTGACCTTGAACTTCCACCACTCAAAATGTGCAGCTTCATGAGAAAGCCGCTTGAATTTAAAAATATTTTATTTTTACCTTGAAGGATGACCTTGACCTTCCAACACTTAAAATGTGCATGATAACACCGCTTTGATTATTTTTTTTACCTTTGACCTTGAAGGATGAGCTTGACCTTGAAGGATGACCTTGACCTTGAACCTACACCACTCAAAATGTGCAGCTTCATGATAACGCCGCTTTGATTTTTTTTTTACCTATGACCTAGAAGGATGACCTTGACCTTGAAGAATGACCTTGAACTTCCACCACTCAAAATGCGCAGCTTCATGATAATGCCACTTTGAAATTTTTTATTTGTTTTTTTACCTTTGACCTTGAAGGATGACCTTGACCTTGAAGAATGACCTTGAACTTCCACCACTCAAAATGTGCAGCTTCATGAGAACGCCGCTTTGATTTTTTTACCTTGAAGGATGACCTTGACCTTGAATTTCCACCACTCAAAATGTGAAGATTCATGAGATACACATGCATGCCAAATATCAAGTTGCTATCTTCAATATTAAAAAAGTTATGGCCAATGTTAACGTTTTCGGACGGACAGACACCATATAATTGACATTTGACCTTGAAGGATGACCTTCACCTTCCCCTTTCACCACTTAAAATGTTCAGCTCCAAGAGATACACATGCATGCCAAATATCAAGTTGCTATCTTCAATATTGAAAACGTTATGGCCAATGTTAAAGTTTTCAGATGGACAGACACCATAAATTTGACTTTTAACCTTGAAGGATGACCTTGACCTTTCACCACTCAAAATGTGCAGCTCCATGAGATACACATGCATGCCAAATATCAAGTTGCTATCTGAAAAAGTTATGGCCAATGTTAAAGTTTTGTTCGGACTGACAGACAGACTGACTGACATACTGGCGGACAGTTCAACTATATGCCACCCTACTGGGGGCAAAGAAAATATTTTTTGGGGGGGTGGGGGGGTATAGTGTGAGGGTGTGGTGGTCATTTATTAGATGATCTTTAATTTTAAAAAAAAATGGGGGGATTGAGGGGGGATTCGGGGGGGGGGGGGGCCTCGAGAGTCAAGGTCATTCAAAGGTCAAGGTAAAATTCAACTTGCCAGGTACAGTACTCTCATGATAGCATGAAAGTATTTGAAGTTTAAAAGCAATAGCATTGATACTTTAGAAGTAACGTGGATCTCAACACAAAATGTAACCATATATTCAAAGTTACTTAGTAAAAAAAAAAAGACATAATTCCGTAAAAATGACAACCAGAGTTATGCAACTTGTCCTTTACTGTCCCCTTATGATAGTTTGCGAGTGTTCCAAGTATGAAAGCAACATCTATGATACTTTAGGGGTAAAGTGGACCAAAACGCAAAACTTAACCAAATTTTCAAGTATAAAGGGCCCATAATTCCTTCAAAATGCCAGTCAGAGTTACATAACTTTGCCTGCACAGTCCCCTTACGATAGTTAGTAAGTGTTGCAAGTTTGAAAGCAACAGCTTTGATACTTTAGGAAAAAAGTGATCCTAAACACAAAACTTAACCTAAATTTTCAATTTTCTAAGCATAAAAAGGGCACATAATTCTGTCAAAATGCCAGTCAGAGTTACATAACTTTGCCTGCAAAGTCCCCTTATGATAGTAAGTGTTGCAAGTATGAAAGCAATAGCTTTGATACTTAAGGAATAAAATGGACCTAAACACAAAACGTAACCAAAATTTTCAAAGTTTTAGTATAAAAAGGGCACATAATTCTGTCAAATTGCAAGCCAGAATCATCTAACTTTGCCTGCCCAGTCCGCTCATGATAGTTAGTAAGTCTACCAAATTTGAATGCAATAGCATTGATACTTTATGAGAAAAGTGTACCTAATCGCAAAACTTAACCCGACGCCGACACCTACGCCAAGGTGATGACAATAGCTCATAATTTATTTTTTTTAAATAGATGAGCTAAAAATGTATGTGTTGTATTCACCTCTTTTCTATATGGCGCCTCTAACATTGCCTCCACATCAAATTCATCAGCCATTATGAAATGTTATTTGTGTCAGCCTCTGCAAAAAAAATATATTACCGTATACGTGCGCTTATAAGACACCCTCGCTTATAAGACGCACCCCGATTTCGGACTTTATTATCGGTGGATTTAAGACTGACCCGCCTGTAAGACGCGGTCAAATTTTGCTGTTTTCATCGGCCGAAAAACAGCAGAATGTTGAAGAAAATCAATTAGAAACACATTGAGAATTTTTCAAACTCGCGCTGCATACAATAAGTAATTCACGCAAGTCCGAAAAATAAAACAATCAAACAACAAAGTAAATAATATTTGTTTATTTCATGATATATAAGTAGGTTTTAATTTATTTTCAAGTATTATTCATACAGTAAAAATAATTATCAAATTAACACAATTTCTAACAAAATTTGCCATAACAATTTCAAACATATTGAAAACTAAGAGGCAGATATAGATTATCTTGATTATGCAAATGTTACGCCCATTGTCTATAGGTAATGCCTACTTTCATAAAATTAGCCAATCGCGTGATAGAGTGAAATCACGGGTCAAGAAGAAAGCCACCTGTGGATAATTTGCATGCGGTCGCTCTTTGCTCCCGCTGTCGTGGGTCCCTAATAAATAAGGTGTCATCTGCATAAGGGGGTCGTCTGAATAAACGTGTTTATTTAACAATTGACAGTTGCAAACTAGTAACTATTTTCAGACAATACCCTTATTGCCAATTATGTCTTGACAATTAACAGCGTCGAACAAAGACGATCAGGTGATACAAATTTGTCAAGAAGCACTTGTAATCGCGTGTTTATTTAACAATTAACAGTTTCAAACTGCGAACTGATTTTGCTGTTATTTTAAGCATGTTTGGCATCGTGTTGATGCTTACATGGCATGAGATACACATGCACGCCAAATATCAAGTTGCTATATTCAATATTGCGAAAGTACTCATAAAATGAGCGATTTTGGCCACATAAATTTGACATCTGACCTTGAAGGATGACCTTGACCTTTCACCACTCAAATTGTGCATCTCCATGAGATACACATGCATCCCAAATATCAAGTTGCTATCTTGAATATTGAAATACTGCAAAAGTGTACATTAAATGAGCGATTTTGACCCATATATTTGACCTTTGACCTTGAAGGATAACCTTGACCTTTCACCACTCAAAATGTTCAGCTCCATGAGATACATGTGCATGCCAAATATCAAGTTCCTATCTTCAATTTTGCAAAAGTTATTGCAAATGTTAAAGTTGGCGCAAACCAACCAACCAACAGACAGGGCAAAAACAATATGTTCCCCACTACAATAGTGGAGGACATAAATAGAATACTTTTTTCCCAAAATGTGGGAAAAAATTCCCAATGTCAAAAAAAAAAATTTTTTTTTTTTTTTAAAGAAGTATCTAATGCGTATTTTAGCACAATTTTATTTCAATTACATATAACAAAGTATTATATGAATTTGTTCTTTTAATTTGAATGATTTTAAAGAGTTATATCAAATTTTGTATTTCCCTAATCAGGGGACTTTTCGTTTGGAATAAAAATAATAATGAATTTATTTTCCCAATTTCATGAAAATGCCGATAAAATTCCCAATTCCAAAGCCATGGGCTATCTTCCCAAAAAGTGGGGAAAAAAAACCTGATATTACATTGTAACAGTGTCAGTGTTGGCGTATTTTTATGACGATTCTTGATCAACACTAGGCAACAGTCAACAGGTCTCAAAACGATTTTCAGAATTCCATCAAATTCTTATTTCAGTTATTTATTTTTGTGTGAACAATTTAAATTGTAACATATGCGACGCAAACGCGAACGAGTTAAACAAACGGATACGGTTTCACGAGAATGAGTTCAATTGGGAAGTTGGGTAAAAATAACTCCGTAGCTTATGGGAGGCAACTGGAATTCGAACTCAGCTGCAGAACAGTATCCGTAACCGACAATCAATACATACAAAATACTTTAAACAGTAGAATGACCCTATGAAATTAAACACATACGATTGAGTGAAGTTGTTTAGATTAGTGATATCAACGGCGTTTGCAAATGTTTTTTTCTCAAAATCCACAAATGGGGTTTACAAATACTTGCTCAAGAAGCGGTGTGATAATAAATTTTGCATTCAGAAAATCCGCATTCATTTATAGTCCATTATGCGGCAAACTACAAAAATCACACGGTCCGCGTAGGGTGCAATACTTATATACGACGAATATACTGGTTTATTAATTCAAATAACCACAAATAAGCATGTTATTAACATATATTTTTCATATAAATAAGTATATTACAATTGTGCACATAGTTTCCTATATTTGTTTAAATTCCATTTATCATAATGCATATAGTGTTGTGTAGCCTTTGAATAATGTAAACAAACATCTGTCAGTCTGCTGACAGGACGGATCCCTGTCCTTGGTCCATGTTTCTTTTTTTAGAGAATAATCGTTGCAGATGACAGCATCGAGGCTCCCAGTAGAGGTTATACATTGTAACCATTTTGTTAGAAAACCTTTTGGAAAAAATCTATTAATAAAAAATTGAATACTCAACTTACATAATTTTTTTAGAACATTCAAGTTTATACTCCTATAAATATGAGGTCGATTTACAAGCGGGGTAGCTTACGTCTAATTATTTGGACTATCAAGTTTAGAAACCTTCAAGCAGTTGTAATCGAAATTCGAATATGTAAAAATAATCACGTATTTAAATTGTTTTTATGCCCCTGAAGGAGGGCATATAGTGATCCCATTGTCTGTCCGTCCGTCCGTCTGTCTGCCACACTTTGCGTTTAGGTTTCGAAAAACGCTCATAGCTTCTATGTCCCTTGAGATATTCATGATTTCAACATTGTCAAATCACGCGTAATGAGACTGCCGAGATAACGCGAGATTAAGGGTCCGGGGGGGGGGGGGGGGGGGGGGGGGGGGGGGGGGGGGGGGGGGGTTTCTAGCAGTATTCGCTCTACAGAACACACCTACACTATCCGCTAATATAGCTATATATTGACTTTAAAAATAAAATAAAAGCAATAAATAGCCAATTTATAATTAATTAAGACAATCTTTATTTTCTTTATTTTTATTATAACGTTCAATGACCATCTGCTCGATACTAGTTCAGTACCAATGTAATTAACTACCGATAAAAATAACAAGTTAATACCTTACTGTACTGTGTGCAGAAACCTGTCAGAAATTAAAACAACCCCAGACTATTAATTTTTAAGTGCAAGTTAATTTAAACCCACCCACTTAATATTAAAAATAACCATTTTTTTAATTATATTAGCTCAGTTTTCTAAATTTGCAGAAATAAAAACCTATTGATATTTGCACATTTCAGTAAACATACATGTAAGAGTACTATACAGTCAAATATATTTTATTTGTAAATTGTATAATATATGTTTATTACTTATGTTGCAAGCCTAATTAACTCGTTGTGCTTTTAAAATACATAAAAAAAATAAACATATTGTTGACAACTAGAATATTATTTAAGATCATTATTAAGCAAATGTAAGTCTCCAATGCCAAGCTTAGCCCCCGGCCAGCTAAACTGTTTCAGTGCTGATCTCTGACTCATTCATGGGTTGGTAAGTTTGAGCCTCAACTCTTAGAAATAATAACACCTAGCTACCCTGTCTGTAACCCAAATTGCAGTTGATGGTAACCGGCATGCATCTTTCAAATACAATATGTGCTTATGTTAACATTTCCTGTAGATTCAACCACTGAGCAGGATATTAACTAAGTTAATCCCATTTTTTTAATGAAAAAACTAAATATACATTACTATAAGATGTATTAAAAAGAAAACCAACCAGAACCAACTTTATATAGTAATGTAACTGTGGTGATGTATTATATTAATTGCAAGAGTTAATAAAATTCGAGGTGTAGAAGTCTTGAGCTTCATGTAGTTGCAATAATTCAACTATCAGCTTTATAACCCAATGGGTTGCCAGAGCCGCCATAGCAAAAATTATCAAAGGCTCTGGGAGTCTGTTTATATGGACTAGAGCTTCATGCAGAATGAGATTTAGTATCCCAGTCTCTTGTTGACACTGTTATGTTCCTGAAAAAAAGTTTCTCAAACAATAAACCATTCAATAACATTTAAGGACAGCAAAGTTACCTGTTCTAAAATAATTGTTCTTTTTAAAGAAAAGTATTATAACAAAGGTCATCAAACTCCTAATTTGCCCAGACTTAAAACATAAGATATTTTTTCCATACCCCACCCACTTTTGTAATGTTTCGTTTTTACCTACTTTAAACACAATACAATCGAAATAAAGCATAAACATGAATGACAATTGAATCAAAGATACTAAGCTAATAACAAATTACAAAAAAAATCCTACCACATAAGTTATATCTGCAATTTCTTGGGAAATTATAATTGCATCAACACAGAACCGTATGCAGACGCACTATCGAGTACACCCCCCCTTCCCACCCCTACCTCGCTTAATCCACTCAGAGTTGTCTCCCTTAAAATAATGTCGAAAAGGTCAATAACCTTCATATTTGGTATGCATGTGTATATAGACAAGGCCTTTCCATACGAACACATTTTTTTACCCCTGTGACCTTGACCTTGAACTTAGGGTCCGCGTTTAGGTTTTAAAAAATGCTCATAACTTCTATGTCCCTTGAGATATAACCTTCATATTTGGTATGCATGTGTATATGGACAAGGCCTTTCCATATAAAAATTTTGTTACCCCTGTGACCTTGACCTTGAACTTATTGTCCGCGTTAAGGTTTCAAAATCAGCGTTCAGGTTTCGAAAAATGCTCATAACTTCTATGTCCCTTGAGATATACAGTAACCTTCATATTTGGTATGCATGTGTTTATATATGGACAAGGCCTTTCCATTCGCACACAAAATTTTACCCCTGTGACCTTGACCTTGAACTTAGGGTCCGCGTTTAGGTTTCGAAATCTGCGTTTAGGTTTCGAAAAATGCTTATAACTTCTATGTACCTTGAGACATAACCCATATTTGGTATGCATGTGTATATGGACAAGGCCTTTCCATTCGCACGAAAATTGTTACCCCTGTGACCTTGACCTTGAACTTAGGGTCTGCGTTTAGGTTTCAAAATCTGTGTTTAGGTTTCGAAAAATTCATAACTTCTATCAAAGCATTTATAGCGGGCATATGTCATCCTATGGTGACAGCTCTTGTTCTTTGAACTTTGGAACCTTTGAAATGTGGAAACTACCGGTACTGTCTTCTACTGTTTTTGAACTATTATTATTCAAAATCAACTGCCGATTATAATTAAGTGGGAAATTCTGGCGTAATGTATGTTCTTCCCAGATGAGCCTGTACAAACTGCACAAGCTGATCGAGGACTTTCCCCGGATACTGGATGTTTCTAAAAATGGACTTTCTCTAAACGAAAAATACGATCAAAGCAGAACTTTCCCTGATTAGCATGTGTGGACTTTTTCTCACGTTAATCATTTCAAAATTCCAGGTGGTGACCCACATCATGAAGTACCTGTCTCTGTCGGACAGGAAAGATGCAGCTCTGGTGTGTCGTACGTGGTACGAGGCGTTCCTTGACCCCATCCTGCAACGCGACATCATCCTGCATTTCTATGCATCAACTGCCGCAAGAACAGGAAAGGACATTTCCAGTCTCTATAAGAGGCGCCTTCCCCATCTGATTTTAAATGATTTTGATTCATCGTTGGAAGCGAAAGCAGTGGTTTTAAAGTCGTGTGAGCATTTTGGAGAAAACTTGAAAAGTTTGTCGCTTAAAGGGAGCAACCTGACTGAGAGAACATTTGTTGAACTTATGTCAAATTGCAAAAACCTTGTGAGCTTAGATTTGAGTTGCTGCAATTCGCTGTTCATGTCAGGTACTTTACTTGAATTGAATTCTGATCTGCAGGTCTTGAAGAATGTTCTTGGAAATGTACAGGAGGTCAATCTGTCGTCGATTCGGCACATATCTGATGTGACTTTTAACAGAATAATGACAGTATGTGAGAATGTTGAAAAACTGGCATTGTGTTCGGCTCCTATAGTGTTTTCAAATACGTTATTCCAGCAGTCAAGACATACAAGGTTTGCCAATAGCTCAGTACTTACTTTCTCAAACATAATGGACTTTGTCATCACTCAGCAATGCTTGAAGTCACTGAACCTTTCTAGGACTCTGATTGATGATGATCATCTTGAGACAATTGTGTCAATAAAGGAACTTCATCTTGAAGAACTAATTTTGGTTGGGTGTCGTAATGTCAGTGACGAAGGAATAGCAAGTGTGTGCAAACACCAACATGGTCTTGCGTTGCTAGATATAAGAGAATGCCCAGATCTTACAAATGGTGCTTTAATGGCCATCTCAGCTTCACTTCGCAATTTGAGACATCTTTTTGCACAGAAGTGTAAATTGCTTTCAGATGCATCAATGGCCTGTTTGCACAAACTGACGTCTCTTCAGACATTAGACATCTCTGAGTGTCATCAGGTGACATCCGAAGGTCTGATTGCCGGCTTATGTACAAAACCATTGACACAGTTGACATGTTTAAATGTTAGTTGCACAGAGGCAAGTGATAGTTTTGTGGAAATGGCATGTGAATCGCTGCCATTGTTGACCCAACTAGACCTCAGCTCTTGCTTCAAGGTCACTGATGTGGGTCTACATGCTATCGCCAAGCACCTTAAGTATTTGCGATATCTGCGACTAGCATTCTGCAATGAGATTACGGACCTGGGCTTGCTTGGTTTGCAGCCTCAGCCAGGACACATCATCATGGGAGACACTGAAAACATGGTCACAAGGAAGTACCCATCAACAGTGATTTTCAAGGCACCAAACAAAATAGATCGTTCGGGGATTGTTACTAATGGTACCCCAGGATGCATTTCCACCTCCACACCGGTAGCAATCAGTAACTTAGCTGGCCTGAGATCCTTAGACCTAACTGCTTGCAAAAAATTGACCGACGTTGGTTTAATGCAAACAATAAAATTTGCAGAATTACGATTTCTTGGTCTTGGAATTCTCAATGACCTGAGTGATGAAGGCTTAATATGCTTAGTTTATCAGAATCCAAGCTTAGAGGAGTTGGATGTTATTCAGTGCAATAATATTACAGACGATTCAATTGAGGTGGTTACAAGACATCTGAAGAGACTGAGAGTGCTGAATGTGAAGGCTTGTAGTCAGTTAACGGACCGCTCAGTGGGCCACATCAAAAGGAACTGTAAGAATCTGAGGCATCTGGACGTGTCATTCTGCGGAGGGATATCCCACGAGGCAATGGATGACCTTGAGTTGACCTTGACCTCCCTCTTGTCAGTTCAGAAACGTATGATAGGGTCATAAATAACGCCTCATAAGTCATTACCATCAGTTGCAAAACTGCCCGTCTAGACTTAAGATGGAGTCAGACAGGCTTGATGGAGTATTTAAAGTTGTGTCCAGCCAGTTTGTTACTGTCCTAAGATCACTTTGATCTGAGTCAAAATGTTAGTGTCATACATGTGCACTAACTTTCATGCACTTTTAAGTAAAGTATAAAGTCACATTTGGTACCATATTTTCACATAAACCAGTTATAGATTTAATTAAGGGCCATCTGTTGCATGAGACATATATGTTATAAATAAAATTAACAGAGGGGATGGCAGCTGAATCAAGAATGCATTAAGGCTTTCAAAGTTTATTATCATTTGATATTACTTTTTAAATAGCTGAAATGTTTCCAGTAAATATCCAATACAATTTTTTTAAATATTGACTGTATCTCATGTTAAAACATGAAGTGGATTACTGTGGCAATCATTTACTTGGTTATGTAGAATTTCTTTTATCATAAGCTCAACTGAACACGTAGTGAGCTATGGTGTTGGGGCCTCCTGTGCCCAGGGTATGATGCTTCAACTAGTATTTTGTTCAAACAACATTTTCTCCTAACCTGTAAAGCAGATTTAAAGTCCACTTTCCATTTTATTTGTTATATAATCTAGAGATACATGTTTTAACTCTGTTTTCATATTTGTTCATTTTTTCATGAAATATACACAGAAGATTTGTCAGAATTAAATTAATTTTTTATTAATGATTATCATTGCAGTGTGTGACATGCCCATGGTTCATCATTGTGTGACATGCCCATGGTTCATTATTGTGTGACATGCCCATGGTTCATCATTGTGTGACATGCCCATGGTTCATCATTGTGTGACATGCCCATGGTTCATCATTGTGTGACATGCCCATGGTTCATTATTGTGTGTCTTTTTTAATATATCAGTCAAGTCACGATCATATGTGATCATTTCTGTTGTTAAATATTTGGCCATTTTTCATAAGTTCCCAAGAGTTTTGGTGTTGTTCCCATTTTGTGTACAATTATTTAATCTAGATATGTTCACGGCACGTGATATACATGTACTTGGTATACATGTATATGACACATGAATCACTGTACACAATATACTAATGGTGAAGCTCTTGGCTTATAACACAACATAGGTATTGATAGTATAGTAGATAACATGAAAGGCCACTGATAAATTTTTGAAGTCCCTTGTCATATAAAGTTTTTAAGTTAATGTCAATGGAGCGACTTAATTAAATGCTGTATTCTCTCTTGTTGACAATTTTACATATACATGTATGATAATAATGTTGTTATCAGTACAAATTTGTATTTAGCATGGAATAATTCTTTCAATTCCATTCATTTAAATACATTTTCCTTTTTTCTTTAGGAATTTAAGTAAATAACCAATAGCATTTGCATTGGTAGCTTTTAAATATTAACCCTTTGCATGCTGGGAAATTTGTTGTCCGCTAAAATGTCGTCTGCTGAATTTTTTTAATTAGCTTTTCCTTCGATTTTTTTCAAAGGATACTATCAGAATAGCAAACAGTTTGGATCCTGATGAGACGCCACGTTCTGCGGCGTCTCATCTGGATCCAAACTGTTTGCAAGGGCCTTCAAAATTCGGTTCCAGCAGTGAAAGAGTTAATAAAAAAATCATATTCAGTCTTAAGGCCTACTATCTGCTGTTAGTGACTACAAATGGAGCGAAGGTAGGATTTAATTTTAATGAGATTGCTTTACATGTATTAATGACTGATCTTGTTTTATTGGTACACAGATCTAAAGTTCAGTATCATTATTTGTTAACAATACGCCACTATTTGTATAGCTTTATATTTGTTTCACATTTTTGTTACAAAGATCTTCATTCGATTTTATAATTGTATGTCTAATGATTTTTTTCAGTTCAAGTTATAGAACTGTTGAATGTTATACATTTAAATTTGATATTAATTGATATAGCCAAGATTTTACCCATAACTTTTACAACACAATATTGTGATTACCAACTGGTGATATTGTACGCATTCCACATTTTTTTTTCAAAATTCTCTCACAGAGTTTTATTGCTGTTGATCTTTTTGATCAAATGAAGTAAGTGCCACAAAATATGTCCATCCCTAAATGCCACTCAATGAGTGTTGAGTGGCAAGTCATATTAATTTATTTAAAAAAAAATAACTACATAAAATAACAAAGGGCAATAACTCTATGAATAGAGAATTTGAAGTTATGGTTGTTGTCCACTGGTCATGCCCTTCCAATTAAATTTCAAGTTGATACATTGTACCTGTTTTAGTTTTTAGCTTGGCTGTTTTTGGAGAAAACCCAAGGTATTGTCATAGCCAGCTCGTCGTGTCTTTCCGCTGTGCGCGTCGTGCTAAAACCTTAACATTTTGTTAACCTTTTGAACATTGGCTCTAAAATCAAAGTGCTTCCACCTACAACTTTGAAACTTCATATGTAGCTGCACCTTGATGAGTTTTACATGCCACACCCATGTTTAGGTCACTAGGTCAAAGGTCAAGGTCACTGTGACCTCTTAAATTATTTTTTTTTACAAGCTTTCATTTATTCAAAACTGCATCCGCAGCCAAGCGTTGGCACTCGTTATGCGGTGCTCTTGTTTAAGAGCAGTGATCCGATTGCCTCTTTAAACCTGGTCATGGGTGTGGCTGCTATTCCTGTGACAAAGTGGTGAGGTGGTGTTTTATAACAAAGATTATTAGCCAGACTATGTGCACCAAATAGTCCAACTATACCACTTACCAGTGTGTATTTTTCACAATTCTTAGAATGTGGTCAGCATGCTTTTGGATTGGAAAAAAAGTTTTGTAAACTTAAATTGTAAAAGTGGTTTTGCATTTTTTTGTTTGGGAAAAATACTTAAAAATTGATAATTAAAGTGTTTTCACTATTATATTTACTACGCCTCAACTCAATGAGTTGAATGGGAAAATGTACTAAATATGTAAATATAATTAATTTCTTTCTTTAATTTTGGAAACCTTCAATATCGAATATTTGAGTCGGTCTTTTGGGAAAATATACGTTTTTGAGATTAGGAATGGGTCCAAAATGTATGCCTCTTGGTTATTAAAAACTCCTTAGCTGTATGTTGGCATCTGTGACAGTTTTTGAGTCACTGTAATCTTAAGGTATGACACATGTTTAAAATGATTGTGGTTTGTTTAAAAACATCGCTGTGAAGTGATGAGCACAATAAAATTCTGAAACCTTGTTTTCACTTCCTGTTTCAGCAAAAATGTGTTCCTTTGTGTCTGATCTGAGCACGCTATAGGGCCTTTATCCCTCTTGTTTATGTCATGCTGAAATTTTTGCTCATTGTATATCTTGAATAAAATATGTCAGTTACCAAGGAAACACTTCCTTAGGAAGCTTAATTTGTTGAAAAACCTGTTCTTTAAACCAAACTTCCAAAGCCCTCTGGCAAAGTGGCCTTTTGGGGGTATTTTACACTTGACAGTGATATTTCTAGTTTAAATTTGGTAATTTCTTATTTACTTAATGGTAAAGAGGAAAATAAGATGCAATTTAAACTAGACCGGTTATACCATAATTAATAACAGTTTGTGGGACACTTACAAATAATTATCTTTTTTTGTTTCTGATAATTTAGATACAGAAAATATTCAATGCATGTATCCACCAGGTATTATGACCTTAATCCATCTGTAAAAATCAATGATCAAAGTGTCACAAGATATGCAAATACAGGGCTGAAATCTGGTAAAAAGCGCTGTAATATATACTTTCCGAAAATTCGGAGTCATTATTAATAATGATAGACAAAACGCTCATGTCTGAAAAAATACTTTCTAAAAATGTAGAATCATTAAGGATAGAAAAAACCCGTAAATTTCGAGTCACAAAAAATAATTATATTGGCTAAAAAGGGGGTGTCCAATAACTTAGAGTGTCCGAAAACTTATAGAAAAAAGTTTAAGAAATATATAAGATGACTTATTATAATTATTTAATTACACTTTTGTATCACAAATAGAACAAGGGCTGTTTGTAAAACACGCATGCCCCCCAAATGGGCTGTCAGTTGTAGTGGCAGCCATTGTGTGAATCTGTTTTTTGTCACTGTGACCTTGACCTTTGACCTAGTGACCTGAAAATCAATAGGGGTCATCTGCCAGTCATGATCAATGTACCTATAAAGTTTCATGATTCTAGGCCTCGTTTCATGATTCTAGGCCTAAGTGTTCTTGAGTTATCATCCGGAAACTATTTTACTGTTTTGAGTCACTTTGACCTTGACCTTTGACCTAGTGACCTTAAAATCAATAGGGGTCATCTGCCAGTTATGATCAATGTATCTATGAAGTTTCATGATCCTAGGCCTAAGCGTTCTTGAGTTTGTATCCGGAAACCATTTTACTGTTTCAAGTCACTGTGACCTTGACCTTTGACCTAGTGACCTGAAAATCAATAGGGGTCATCTGCCAGTCATGATCAATGTACGTATGAAGTTTCATGATCCTAGGCCTAAGCGTTCTTGAGTTATCATCTGGAAACCATTTTACTATTTTGAATCACTGTGACCTTGACCTTTGATCCAGTGACCTGAAAATCAATAGGGGTCATCTGCCAGTCATGCTCAATGTACCTATGAAGTTTCATGATCCTAGGCCTAAGCGTTCTTGAGTTATCATCCGGAAACATTTGGTGGACGGACCGACATGTGCAAAACAATATACCCCCTCTTCTTTGAAGGGGGGCATAATTATTGTTTTAAAGTATACTGATAAATGGTTCTTGTTTATACCCATGTTATCAAGTAAGTCTGGTCTCTATTGTTTTGATTGAACACTTTATTTGAGTATACCGGTTGATACTTCCTCTTTATATGCACTCATAAACCACTTGATAAACAACTTTTAGTAAATAAACCTGAAAGTATTGTATTATTTCGCAAGACTGGTGACTCAAGTACTCAGTTTACTCATGGTGATGTAACCTTGCGAACAAACTTCCAGATGATTTGTATTTGATTTTGTTAAGATGGACATTTCATGTTGATAGATTTCTAACAATAGCTGGATAGGAGTGTTTTGTTCTGTTTGATAATCTATTATCCTAGATACCTAAATACTTGTGTTAAATCAAAGGTATTGAGATAAAAAGCTTTAGTGGTCAATAAATGGCAACCATGATGCAGTTTAACATTGAAAAAGGATCTGACATGGTCAAAGACTTCTTGTGTTCGACATGCGAAGAACAAGAACTGGACGAATCCGCTGATTATTATTGCGGATCTTGCAAGAAGTGTTATTGCTGTAAATGTATTCACATGCACAGTCAGTTGTTTATTAAACATTCCCCTTATGGAAGGGGAGACATGAAGAAATGGCCAGTTGCCAAGAAGGTGGAAGATTTTCTGATAAAATGTGATGTTCATAAAGAAAAAAACCTGGAAATTTTGTGCAAAGACCATAGCCAGCTATGCTGCAATTTTTGTGTTTTACTTAATCACAGGTATTTAGATCATATTTGTTGTAAAACATTTAAGACAAAAAGTGTATGGTTTTAAAATACTTTGAACTAAACTTCTCATCCCAAAAAATGTTCATTACATAAATGGATGTAATACAAATTTTATGTTAAGAACCCCTCATTTTTGTGCTTGGAAACAAATATATTCCAGTTATTAACTTCCTTTTGAGATGGTAATTACTTTAGTCTGATGCTCTCAAAACCTTCGTTTTAGATAACATAATTGTAAATACAACATGTTTCATTTTAGTAAATTATTGTTATCCCCACGTTTTTCGGAGAAAAAGTGGGGATATTGTATTGATGTGCGTCTGTCCGTCTGTCTGTCCGTCCTGGCCACCTGCTCCTCCTACACTATTAGCACTAGAACCTTGAAACTTAAATACATGGTTGCTATGAGCATATGTGCGACGGTGACAGTGCCTTAATTTTTATCTGACCCCTGGGTCAAAAGTTATGGGGGTTGGGGCGGGGCCGGGTCAGAGATTTTCACTCATTTTTTAATGTTATTTTACATTAAATTCTTCATTTCTGCACCGATTTACTTCAAATTGATACTGAGCCTCTCTTATGACAATTAGGTCAATCTCAACTATGCATGGCCCCATTACCAACCCTAGGGCATCCCGCCCTCATAGGCCACGCCCATCCAAAATTGCCTTTTACTATAATTTCTTCATTTCTACACCAATTCACTTCAAATTGATACTGAACCTCTCTTATGACAATAAGGTCAATCTCAGCTATGCATGGCCCCATTACCAACCCTGGGGCGCCCTGCCCACATAGGCCACGCCCACCCAAAATTGCCTTTTACTATATTTTTTTCATTTCTACACCGATTCACTTCAAATTCACACTGAACCTCTCTTATGACAATACAGTTAATCTCAACTATGCATGGCCCCATTACCAACCCTGGGGCACCCCGCCCACATAGGCCACGCCCACCCAAAATTGCCTTTTACTATAATTTCTTCATTTCTACACTGATTCACTTCAAATTGATACATCACCTCTTTTATGACAATACGGTCAATCTCAACTATGCATGGAGCAATTACCAACCCTGGGGCGCCCCGCCCACATAGGCTACGCCGACCAAAATTGACTTTTTTCTTCATTTCTACACCGATTTACTTCAAATTGATACTGAACATCTCTTATGACAATACGTTCAATCTCAACTATGTAAGGCCCCATTACCAACCCTGGGGCGCCCAGCCCATAATAGGCCACCCACCCAAAATTGTCTTTTACTACAATTTCTTCATTTCTACACCGATTCACTTCTAATTGATACTGAACTTCTCTTATGACAATACGGTCAATCTCAACTATGTATGGCCCAATTACCAACCCTTGGGCGGCCCGCCCATAATAGGCCACACCCACATAGGCCATGCCCACCCAAAATTGCCTTTTACTATAATTTCTTCATTTGTACACCGATTTAGTTCAAATTGATACTAAACCTCTCTTATGACAATACAGTTAATCTCAACTATGCATGGCCCGATTACCAACCCAGGGGCGCCCCGCCCACATAGGCCACGCCCACCCAAAATTGCCTTTTACTATAATATCTTCATTTCTACACCGATTCACTTCAAATTGATACTGAACCTCTTTTATGACAATACAGTCAATCTCAACTATGCATGGTGCCATTACCAACCCTGGGGCGCCCCGCCCACATAGGCCACGCCCACCCAAAATTTCCTTTTACTATAATTTCTTCATTTCTACACCGATTTACTTCAAATTGATACTGAACATCTCTTATGACAATACGGTCAATCTTAACTATGTATGGCCCCTTTACCAACACTGGGGCGCCCCGCCCATAATAGGCCACACCCACCCAAAATTGTCTTTTACTATAATTTCTTCATTTCTACACAGATTCACTTCTAATTGATACTGAACTTTTCTTATGACAATACGGTCAATCTCAACTATGCATGGACCCATTACCAACCATGGAGCGCCCCTGAGTCAAACATGCGGCGTGGGGATAGGCATCGGCCTCTGCCACGCCATTTCTAGTTAAATTATGCACTTGTTGAATACTCATTAAAAAATGAGATAGTTTTAGCCTCAAACTTTTGATATTTGTCTTACTATGAGCCATAATTTATTTTTGTGCGGTAAAACAAATAAATAACTAGAAATGGCGTGGCAGAGGCCGACGCATATCCCCACGCTGCATGTTTTGACCCAGGGGTGCCCCAGGGTTGGTAATGGGGCCATGCATAGTTGAGATGGACCGTATTGTTATAAGAGAGGCTCAGTATCAATTTGAAGTAAATCGGTGCAGAAATGTAGAAGTTAATATAACATAAAAAAATGAGTGAAAATCTCTGACCCGGCCCCGTCCCAACTTCAATAACTTTTGACCCAGGGGTCAGATCAAAATTCCGTCACTGTCACCGTCGCACATATGCTCATAGCTACCATGTATGTAAGTTTTAAGGTTCTAGTGCTAACTGTGTAGGAGGAGCAGGTGGCCAGGACGGACGGACAGACGCACATCGCCACAATGTCCCCACTTTTTCTCAGAAAAACGTGGGAATAATTATCAAAATACAGATAGATCATTAATGTTGTTTTTATGCCCCCAAAGGAGGGCATATAGTGATCAGACTGTCGTCCGTCTGTCCGTCAGACTCACACTTTTGCGTTTAGGTGTCGAAAAATGCTCATAACTTCTATGTCGCTTCAGATGTTACCTTCATATTTGGTATGCATGTGTATATGGACAAAGCCTTTCCATACGCACAATAATTTTGACCCCTTTGACCTTGACCTTTAACTGGGGTCCGCATTTAGTTTTCGAAATCTGCATTTAGGTTTCAAAAAAGCGTTTTTCGGTGGGCATATGTCTTCAAATGGAGACGGCTCTTGTGTAATTGAGATTTTTATCAGATTCAGATTGATCAAGCTTAAAGAACAGGTGCGGTACTATTGCATATTATTATTAATATTTGTTTTTCTAGATAAAAAAAAAAGTTCTCTTACAGCAAATGCAAAACAGTGATGCTGTTATCAGACTTTGGAAATAATACCTCAACAGACCTCAAACATGTATCAGATACTATCCAAACTACTCTGGCAGAACTGAAGGAGCTTCAAAACAACCTGGAGGCTAGCATTCAAGGTGTGCAAAGTTCATTTGATGAGCAGTTACACAAAATACAGGAAACTCGCGAAAAAGTAATTGCAGCTTTAAACATGCTCGAAAAGGAGACACTGAGGGAAATGAAAGATACACTGACCACAATTCAAGCCACTCTAAAAAGTGATGTTGATAAATGTGCCACTCTTCAAGATGAATTAAAACAACTTGGAGATGCTATTCTGGAGATCAGCAATAAAAGCAGGCAGGAACTTTCTCTTATAGCCAGCATTAAATACCAGGACAAAATACAGCTGTTTAAAAACTATTGGAAGAACTTTGTTAAAGTAAAACCTTCAATCAATTTTCAGCCTTATAGTGATATTGTGCAGTACCTTTCTAAATTTTCAGGTCTTGTGAGGATCGATCAGGGAGATCCAGATCAAATTATTAGGATAGACAAGAAGTCTGAGTATGATGGAAACATGATAAGTGATGATTGCGTTATCAGAGACTTCTGTGTTCTCCCTAGTGGACAGGTCCTGGTTGCAGACATGAATAAAGTCAAGCTGCTGAACCAGCAGTTCAAGCTTGTGAGTCACTGTAGTTTATCTAATGCCCCATTGAGCATTTGTCAGATCACACCCAGTGAGGTTGGTGTAACTGTTGGGAAAGAGGTCCAGTTTATAAAAGTCAACAAAAGCCAGCTGGTGATAGACAGAAAGCTTCGGTTAGAACATTCATGTTATGGTATTGCCCACCACCAGGGAGACCTGTTTGTCACCTCTGGTTGTGCACTGTACAAGTACTCGCTAAGTGGTGAACTTGTCAGCAAACTGCACCAGTGTAAATCAGGTACACAGGTAAAATGCACAGGTACAATTTATTATATTTATCTTTATATTTTAAAGAGGCATAAAGAATTTGTAGAAGATTTTTTTTTCAACAGCAACAAACTAAAAAATATTTGGTGTTACTCTTCAAAATGGCCATGAATGTATGGTGACTGTCACTTCCTTAAGGTCTATACAAAGAAAGTGTATTGCTGTGAAAGCATAGTTTCTTATCTGTTGTTTATATTTATTGTTATCAGATAAACATAACAAATGTATATTATGCTATGTTTTTTAAATTGCTTCAATATATTAGATAAAATACTTTGTCTTTTAATTGGTGCAAACATCAATCAAACAGGAAATAAAAAAAAATTATTAATAAAATAATAATTGTTAAAGCCTGCTTTTGTAACTGGTGAATAAGAACAAGAAAGGAAAGTTTCATTAAGGCTTTATGAGTTGTTTTAGAACATTATTCTCCTTTAGTTAAAGTTACAAACACAATTTTGTACATGTGTACCATCATAATTTTGTACACATACCGGTAAATGTATACAGTATCTACAGTATTTGAAATTTTCACTCTTGATTATGCACTTAAATCGTAACCATTTATTCTGTTTTGCAGTAGAGAAATGTGCAGTGAGCCCAACAGGTGACAAGTTGTACATCACCAACTCCTCCCAAGACAAGCTGCTCACCCTGGCCATGGATGGATCAGTTCTTGCCACCTTTATGGATCCTATATTGAAATTGCTCTGTGGGGTACATGTGACACCTGTAGGCCAATTGCTAGTATGTGGACGCAACTCCAATACTATCCTACAGGTGGACAGCAAGGGCAATAAGAAGCTTGCCACTCTTGCTACACAGAGGGATGGGGTTAACAGCCCATGCTCAGTCAGCTACAACAACAACAATGGCTCCATTATTGTGGGACAGAGGGATAAAAACAAGATCCTGGTGTTCAAAGTGCAATAACTTATTATTCTTGTATCTATTATGTATTATAAGTAATATAATGTACAATAGCTGTAAGGTAGATATTGTTATGTTACGATGCAAGACTGTTTTTAGAAATATATTATGCATGAAGTAATACTTTTTATCACATGCTTTACCCTGTTTCCAATGTAATACAACCATTACATATTTTTTTATTACACATGTGTAATATAACATTTTAAAGCGTTTTCATTGGCTTAGTTTTCCTTTATTGACCAATCGCATTTTGTTATTTTGCTTTGTTTGCCGAGGCATTCCAAATGACGTCAGGAAATGTAAACAATATTCAAGATTTATTATTATGTTTGCATAAATATTACTGTGAAACCATTATTATTCGTCCGACATTAATTTTCGCCTTTTTCGTCCTTCGACCGATGGACGAATTCAAGATCCTAACGAACAATCATGTCCCATATTTGAAACAAATAAGACTGAATTACCGTAGGCAAGAGGCATTTAAATCCAGCGAAATCCACGCATATACACAGGGCTCGAAATTAACACTCGCACACTCGCAAAATGCGAGAAAAAAAGATTGCAAGGTAAGTTATAAGCCACTAGTATTTTTTGCAAATAAAGAAATAGTGAAAAAAAAAAGAGTTATATTGCTTAATGCATTCGACGGCGTGAACGCTAACCGTAGGTCAATTTTTTGAACGTCCGTATACCCATATGCGGAAGCGCGCACCTTGTTTGTTGACTGGTATACTTATAATACAGATACACAGATGGTATTGATACAAAGAACATGAAACAGTCGACTATTCACACTCAAGTTAAATCCGGTTTTGACACAAAGGGGTGTTCATTATACAGTGTACTGACAACTGACATTTCCTGTAAAACGCGAATGCAATAAGGCTGTATCGAATGCGTCGACTTCGTTTAGGTATAATAATGTTGATTAGCGCTAATTGTTTACAACTTTATTACCCATTGTGTGTATTGTGTTTTTCAGGGGTGTTGCAGATTAAACAGCCTACACGCGGCGAATCCGGATTAAAGACAATACTATTAAACGCAATTAAAATATGACGATGTGTGATCAACACCTGACTGAAATATATTCTGCGCTTTGTTACAAATTAATAAAGAACATTTTGATCTGTGTTTGGTTGTTTGGTTTTAACTGCAGACAAATTACTGTACTTAAAATGATCAAATATTTACGATGCAAAACGCTTGAAACTTTATTGAAATATGACCTAAATGATTTGCTTACGCTAATTATAACCCATAATTTTCGCACCTTCTCTAATTGGCGCCGATAAAGGTTCTTCTTCTTCTTCATTATTTTTTATCGAGTGCACCGGGATTGTCTAAAAGGTAAGATTGTTATCAGTTTGACCGTGATAGTAATGGAAAAAGACTAATTGGCAATTGGCTTCGTTGTTTAAAACCCTCGTTAACGATTATTTAGTCCCACTTATCCGCTAATCATAACAAAGAACGTGTCAATGACATAAAATAATAAGGGACAGTTACTATCACCTAAAATAACAGACTTGTTAATTGGCATATGCCAAACAAGGCCCACCTCCTGCAAGTGACTACCAAGTGTCACCTCTCTTTCCCCAACACAATTTTTTCGCAACCGCGTATTACATGTATTACAAACAAATCGGACGTTTTTGTGTGTTTTTTTCAAAACCAGAAATGGGCGAATATAAGAGCGGACGAAATAGTCATTTTTATGAAAAGGGCGAACTTTTGTGCCGACGAAAATAAATGGTTTCACAGTATTTTATTTGCTCATTTAAAAGCATGTGATAAACAGATCTGACACTCGTTGTCATATCATACCATATTTTATTAAACTCGTCCAGGAAATTCGTTAGTAAACTCGCCAAAGGCTGTCTTACTAACAAAATTCCTGAACTCGTTTAATAAAATATGGTATGATATGACAACTCGTGCCAGATCCTATATATATAAATAACAGTCGCTGTTTCTGTAATACAGTTATGAAACAATTTAAGGATATTAATACACATTTTTTTCTGAAAACAAACTTATGATCTTTATTTGAAATTTAACATGATTTTAGCTCACCTGAGCACAACGTGCTCATGGTGAGCTTTTGGGATCACCTTTTGTCCATAGTGCATCTTCCGTCATTTGTCATCAACATTTTGCCTTGTGAACACTCTAGAGGCCACATTTCTTGACCAATCTTCATGAAACTTGGTCAGAACATTTGTCCCAATGGTACCTTGACCGAGTTCGAAACTGGGTCATGCTGGGTCAAAAACTAGGTCACTATAGGTCAAAAACAAAGAAAAACCTAGTGAACACTGTAGACGTCTAATTTGATGCCCAATCTTCATGTAACTTTGTCAAATGTTTGTCTTATTGATATGTAGGTTGAGTTCAAAAATGGTTTCGGTCCGTTGAAAAACATGGCCACCAGGGGGCGGGGCAGTTTTCCATATATGGCTATAGAGAAACTTTGTGAAGACTCTAAAAGTCATAATATTTGCCCAATCCTCATGAAACTTGGTCAAACCTTTGGTTTTATTGATGTTTCGGACGAGTTTGAAAATGGTCTAGATCGGTGAAAAAAACATGGCCACCAAGGGGCGGGGCAGTTTTCTCAATATGTATATAGTGCAAACATGTGAACGCTCTAGAAGTCACATTTTTGGTGAATCTTCATGAAATTTGGTCAGAACATTTGTTTCCTTGATATGACAGTTGAGTTTGAAAATGGCTCGAATCGGTGAAAAAAAAATTGGTCGCCAGGGGGGGGGGTCATTTTCCTTTTATTTATTTAGTAAAAAAAGCTTGTGAACACTCTAGAAGTCACACTGTTTGCCTAATCATTATGAAATTTGGTCAAAACATTGGTTTTGTGGATATCTCGGACGAGTTGGAAAATGGTCATGATCATTTGAAAAACATAGCCGCCAGGGGATGGGCAGTTTTCCGAATATGTATATAGTGAAAAAAATGTTAACAGTCTAGAAGGCACATTTTTTGTCCAATCTTCATGAAATTCGATCAGAACATTTGTTTCTTGGATATGATGGTTGAGTTTGAAAATGGTTTTCATACGTCAAGAAACATGCCCCCCTTAGAAGAAGAGGGGGAATATTGTTTTGCACATGTGGGTCGGTCCGTCTATCGGTCCGTCCATCCATCTGTCGGTCCGTCCACCAAATGGTTTCTGGATCCTAGGTGTAAGCATTCTTGAGTTATCATCCAGAAACCATTTTACCATTTCGAGTCACTGTGACCTTGACCTGAAAATCAATAGGGGTCATCTGACATTCATGATCAATGTACTTATGAAGTTTTATGATCCTAGACCTGAGCGTTCTTGAGTTATCATTCGGAAACCATCTGGTGGACGGACGGACCAACATGTGCAAATCAACATACCCCCTCTTCTTCGAAGGGGGGCATAATTATTATTAAGAATAAGATTGAATCTGTTTTTCCGAAATCAGTGGACTTTACGAGCGAAAAAAATCCCAATCCTGAGATTGCATTACATGTATTCCCAAAATGGCTAGGAAAGGCCTGCATGTGGGCAGTGTGATGGCATTACAAACAGTGAGATTACAACATGCCCGCTATAATCATGGTAACAGGTTTGTTTATTATTTAATGTTACTTATTATAAGACATTAATGTTTGAATTAGCAGTACAATTTTTTTTCTTTGTTACCTGACAGTTTGTGCTCAAAATAAATCAGGGATTTTATTAGGAATCTTCCAGTCCACTTTAATTGAGTTCTCAGAAAAACATGACTTCCCTTCTGTTTCCAAGACAGTCTTTGTTATCATTTGGTTTAAAAGTGTTGCTTAACCTTCTGCTTTCGAACATGAAATTTAGCTTCTGTCGTTTTGAAGTGCTCATGTTTTCTGTGAATATCTCCCTAAGTTTTACAGTGTGTATCCTCGACTTCACAACAGACCAAAATGTAATGAGATTTTATATTTATATTATTTGTGTGTTTGCTGTTAGAACAAAAAAGACCCATTCTATTCTTTGAGACTTAATATGTATAATTTCAGTTAAACAAGGGTAATACATTGTTTTGCCAGTGATGACATATTCTGTAAGTTTAAGTTTACAGAATATGCTATAAGTTTGTTGTACCTGGTTGTTAATTGTTATGTTTGTATTAATAAAGACATGAAAAACAATTATGCATACTTGTGTCATTATTTTTAGCTTGTAGTTAGATTTGATTGATTCTCAATAATGATCGTCAGAGGAAAGTGACCAAATCGAGATAATAACAAGAGCTGTGTTTGTCAGAAACACAATGCCCCCTACTGCCCCGCTTTGATTCAATTTTTTTTTTTATATCCCTTTAAAAAATATTACTTCCCTTGTGAAAATGATCTGTACCTGCCCAGTGATAAATAGAAATTATCTCCCTTTAAAGCTTGTTACTTCCCTTGGATTTGTTTTTTGACCTTTGACCTTGAAGGATGACCATGACCATTCACCACTCAAAATGTGCAGCTCCATGAGATACACATGCATGCCAAATATCAAGCTGCAATAATCAATATTTTGCAAGGGATTTCACCAGAAAATGCAACTAGAGAGAGTAAAAATAGAACAATAAGTAAGTGCTCAGGGTGTGTGTGGGGGGGGGGTGGAGGGGCTCTGCCCTGTATCCACGTTAGGGACCTAGGGCCTCAGACCTCCAGCCTAATTTTCATTTCAAATGTGTGAAAATTGACACGCCAGTACTAAATCAGCTGTAATCAGCCATTCTTACATTTCGGCTGATGATTAAGGTTTCACAATGCGGTTGATAACACAATTGGATATGTGGTGAGATCCAAGACATACACTTAAATTGTGCATGTGCAATTAAAATTTATTAAATTGAATGTTGCTCTGGCGAAAGGGGCTTCATGGGAAAAGGGGCTTCATGCATTTGCATAAAGGGTTGTCCCAGATTAGCTGTGCAATCCTCACATGATAATCAGTGACGAGGCTTTCCTCATAAACTGGATTTATGCTTCAAAGGAAAAATTCCATAAAAAGGGAAAGTGTTAATGCACATGCATAAGGTCATTTTTTTCCCACAGCATTTTATGTTTTCCACAGTGTTTTTGGTTGAGATTCTTGATTGAAATTCAATAAAGAAGTCTTGACCTATAATCAAACACTGTATTTCAAATTATGTAACCATTTGAACACACAATTCCATTTCAACAAAAAGAGTTTATTGTATACCGCTTATACATGTATATTTCTTCCATACAGTTTTCGGACAACCCTCATATGTACATGTGTATCAGAAAACACTGCAACACACACAAATCTCACAAAAAAAACAGAATATGTATAGACATACATATTTCTAAGTAGATATACAGGCAAAATACCTAAATTGGGTCACTTTTGTTCTTTTTTTTTTCAACCAATTTCTCAAAATAACTGCATCGAACAAAATATAACGTGAAACATAAAAAAACTGGGTTTAATTAAAAGTAATTGTCAATTAGTGTACTGTTCTTATTTAAACCCCAGATTAAGATTTTCAAATTTACAGGGATCATTAAAACAATAGTAAGGTACTCTCTAAAATCAAAGATTTTTTTTGGATTAAGACACATGGTACAGCCAAAGGTGTTGTGAGTCAATCGATACAAAAATAATTTCATCTCTATCGCAGAAACACTAGTTTGTCAGATGCAATGATTTAAGCTATATCCTTATTAAAGTACTTCGCCAATATAGGATGGCACAAAAAATGAAGACTACTTCATAAATGAGATGACAAATAAAAGCTAAAGAGGTCTAAAGCAGTCAACAAATGACCAATGAAAATTTTTCGCGGTAGGGTTGACATAAAAACTCATATAAATGTCAAAACAACCCGCATCTTTTACCTGCTTCCTAGAGGTAGTACCAAAGTTATTCACCATTGTATAAACCTATTTCTAAACATAAGATTCTTTTGTAAAAAAAGATTGCTGCCAGTACAAACATGTACAGATACAACTGAGTAATAGATCTGACACTTTGAATAAGTAAGAATTGAGAAATGGTGTTATACAATTAGGTGTTCACACAATTTTTTCACAGGCCTTTTCTCTTGCTCTGGAATACATGTATATTTAACATGCACATGGTATATTGATGATGTTAATACACATGCATAAAAAGCTAGACTTCAGTTTACATGTATATCTAAACAATCATATGTAACTCATAAATGCATTTGAACAAAAGTTTTTACCAGTCAGTGCATAAATGAAAAAGAGAATACATTATCATTTGTGTCTTGTTCTGAGAAAACTTGTCATAATGCATGTGCATAAAGTGTCGTCCCAGATTAGCCTGTGCAGTCCGCACAGGCTAATCAGGGACGACACTTTCCGCTTAAACTAGATTTTTTGGTAAAAAGGGACTTCCTTTAAACGGAAAATACCATTAAAGCGGAAAGTGTCGTCCCTGATTAGCCTGTGCGGACTGCACAGGCTAATCTGGGACGACACTTTACGCACATCCATTATGACGAGCTTTCACAGAACAAGACACATTTGATTCCAGCTTTGCAGACATTGTCAAAAACTATGACAATAACATGTCAAACAGCATATAAATTATTTGCAAGCATTCCTAACTTTTCTATATCCCTCCAGTATCAATGGATGTAAATTATAAAAGTGACCATGAAGACTCGTGTTAAAGATATGTAAAAAAAGCCACAACAAACAGAAACTTAACATCATTTCTAGAAATAAAAAAAAAAGTAAAATGTATGGGAATTTGAAAAAAATACTCTATATAAAATGGAGTATTACAAATGAGCAAAATTGGTAATTGTGGCATTAATAGACAACGCAATAAACATTGAAAAGAATAAATTTAGTTTGAGATTTTTGGGGAATGGTAATGCATCATTCATACTTCAATGTAAGAATCCACTGTATACTTGAGCCCAATTTGCACAACAACAAAAAGCTCATTCCAAATGGAAGAGTTGATATGTAACAACATGAAAACTAAATATAAGGAGCAAAGTGTCTTAATGCCACAACATGATAACATGGATTCCCCAACATCACTATATCGATCATTCATATACAGGGTTTTCCCACAATTTTGGGAAAATAACTCACACTTGTGAAATTTCGAATGTAAGAATCAATTTGCTGTTTCAAGTGTGCAAAATTTAATGTGTTAGATTTATATATTTTCAATAATTAGTGATTAAACTTACATAAAACAAAAAATTACAAACATACATAAGTCAGTATAATGGAGATTACACCTCTTCATTTCTAAACTAATAATCTCTATTTCTATGCATCAAACAGTCCTACCATAAATTGGGAAGTTGTTGACTGGATTCGAGAGAAATGTTTTTCCCATTGGGAATATGACTCATAACATCCCTACATTCAGAAAAACAAAAGCCCTGATAAATACCACAGCATTTTCTTGCCATAACCATTTTCCGAAAATGAAAAGTGAGTATATTACAATTAAGTCAATATGCATTATTCTAAACAAAAATGTGATAAGCAAAACACCGGTAACAAGACTTAGATAAAAGCAATTTCAAGAAAACAATTGTAAACCCTAAAAGCTGTTCTGTATATTGATAGCTACAATTGCAAACTTTAGATAATAAAGATGACAAAACTTAACAAATGTATAAAATGCTATACATGTCTTTAACCCTTTTATGCCTAGCGTATAGAAAAAGGCCTTGGCAAACAGCGTAGACCCAGATGAGACGCCGCATGATGCAGCGTCTCATCTGGGTCTGCGCTGTTTGCTTAAAGGAATTTCTGTAAGAAATATTCTAAATATAGAAATAAATTTTGGAAATAAATTGATCCAATTTAGAAGGATGGGAGAGTCCACTAGGCATAAATGGGTTAACCAACCTAGACAAGACATTCAAATATAGTTACCTAACCCATACAGAACAAGCATGTTCCTGAATAATACTTCATTACAGACACACACATACTGTAAAGGAAAACAAGCTATCAAGAGATAGAATTGCAAATTTATAAAGTAAGTAGAAAAAATATACAGGAAATAAACATATATATATATATATATATCCAACAGAAAAAAACAAACCATGCAGTCAACTAACTTTTTTGCAACAGAAATGGGGAACAAAGATCTATTCCAATACCAAAATAAGAATCCCACGGGTTTGATAAAGACCTGAATGAATGATAAATTGCCCCACAACTTCAGAAGTTCCTATATTCTATGTTAGTCTCATATATATAATTAACTAATGGAAATAAAGCCTAAAAACTAACAAGCATTCTCATTGATCAATATTTGAGAGCTCCTTTTTGAATGCATGTGCATAAAGTGTGGTCCCAGATAAGCCTGTGCAGTCAACACAGGCAAAACTGGGACGACACTTTCCGTCTAGACTGGATTTTTGTAACAAAAATTCCATTAAAATTTCATAAAAGCGGAAAGTGTAATCCCTGATAAGCATGTGCAAACTGCCCAGGCTTATTTGGGATGACACTATAAGCTCATACATCAAAGCCAGTTTTCCCAGAACACAGTTCATCATTTAAATCTTTTCCAATCAAAGCCTAAGTGAAAGTTGTTATGTGCAAACAGCATAAAACCAGAACAGCCTGCGAGTAACTCGCAGTCTGTTCAGGTTTTATGCTGTTTGCTGCACATCAATATCTTTGGGTTGAAAATGAAGCCTTTAAAACTTGAATCTAGTAAGAAAGGTCTTTAAATAAATTTATCTTTTTTCGGGACTGCAAATGTGTTAAAAGACGTATCTAAGTGGTAAAGGGTTTAAGCAGAGACTATGTTCACAGCTTAGATCTTTCTTCGCCTACATCCCATACACCCACACAATCAACTCTTAAAGCTCGCCGACCACGGCGCTGATAAGCTTCTGCATGTCGTGCGCGCGTTTCTCTCCCGTCTCCAGGACCTCCTCGTGATTGGCCACCTGCTTGGAGTCGTACTCCATTACGCACTTGTTGGTCACCAGCGAGATGCCGCACACCTCGATTCCGCAGTGGCCAGCCACCAGGACCTCAGGAACGGTGCTCATACCTGTAACAAGGAGAGACATTACATCCGCATTCTTGGCAAACATGGTTTAAGGAATGGGCTAAAAGTGTCGTCCCAGATTGACCTATGCGATTTGCACTGGCTAATCATTGAAGACACTTTCTGCTTGTATTGTATTTTTGTTTTAATATCCAGATAAGGCAGAAAGAGTCAACCCTGATTAGCTTGTGCAAACTGCACAGGGTAACCTGGGAATACACTTTATGCACTTGCATGAAATCCTGTTTTACAGAGCACTGCTTGCATGACATCCTGTTTTACAGAGCACTGCTTGCATGACATCCTGTTTTACAGAGCACTGCTTGCATGAAATCCTGTTTTACAGAGCACTGCTTGCATGACAGCCTGTTTTACAGAGCACTGCTTGAATGACATCCTGTTTTACAGAGCAATGCTTTCATGACATCCTGTTTTACTGAGCACTGCTCAATTGTAAGAAATGTTTGTACATACTTAGAAGTGTTTTGATCTTATGTTATACAGAAAATGCGATTTGCTAAAGCAGGTCACATGCAGACTTTGGTGTTATTTTAGATCAGTAGAGGATTTTTAGAACTTAAATTGAGAATTTTAGGCACTTTTAAAAACTATATACTATATGCTAAAATTTCACGAAAAGAATTCACAAGAAATCTAATCAAGGGGAAAAATAATTAAATTAATTACTCAGTACAATTCATACAGGTAAAAGTATCCTTCCTACAGGTAAACCTACCTGTAGCGTCAACTCCTGCCACTTTCAGGAACCTGCACTCTGTGACCGTCTCAAAAGAGGGTCCGCCCAGGAAGCAGTAGACTCCCTCGCGCAGGTAACCACTCATCCCCAGCTTCTCACCAATAGAGCGCACGATCTTGCGCAATCTTAGACTGTAGCATTGGGAGGCAGGCGGAAATCTTGGTCCAAATCTACCGAAAGGAGAAAAGTAACAACTTTTTCTAGGTTATGTTTTTACGTATTTATTTTCTTGCAATTGCATCTGAACCCTTTACCACTTAGAAACGTATTTTCATGTATTTGTATTCCTTAGAAAGTTATATTTAATTAAAGACCTTTCTTACTAAATTCAAGTTTTAAAGGCTTCATTTCCAACCCTTAGTACTGATGAGCAGCAAACAGCATAAAACCTGAACAGATTTCGAGTTACTTGCAGGCTGTTCTGGTTTTATGCTGTTTGCACACAGCCTTTTTCACTTTGCTTCTGAGTGGAAAAGGGTTAACCCTTTCCGGCTCAAAAGCACACTGAAAATGGTTGTATGTAACCAGCAGAAAACCGGTAACTCACAGTTTGTTGAGGGTTTATGCTGTTTGCTGCTCATCAGAATATTGGGTTTGGAAATAAAGGCTTTAAAACTTCAACCTAGTAAGAAAGGTCATAAATTTAACTTGATTTTCTATGGGACTACAAAGGCATCAAAGTGTGAATCAGAGTGGCAAAGGGTTAAGCCCATTGCTTATTCAAGTTATTGAGACACCCTCAGCCTCAAGTGGATTTCCTGATAAGAACAAGTTCTTGGTGACTTTGCGTAAGATCTTGAGAATGATCCAAGCTAGGGATCGAACCACTAAGACCTCCCGACTGCTTAGCAACCACTAAATCTGGGAATGGAAATGGAGTCTAGTACATAAACATACATGTAAGTCTAGTATAAGGAGGAACCAGTTTGCATGTAAAAGTTACAATTGTCACCATATTGTGGATTAAAATCAAGGTAGCTTTAAATCAACAATATTTGTAGTTAAAACAGTTATCACTTGGCTTTTTATCTTTAAACTTATTTATTTAAGCTTGATTGCATGGAAAGCCTACGGCTTATTGAAAAACTCTGAAGTCCATTTCCTGGGTAGAGCCAGTGCTTTGTTTCTTTTGCGGAAATCTAAAGAACGCTCCCATAATGAGGATCAAACCTTTGACCTTTGAATCGCTAGGTGGACATTATACCCACTACTAGTATGTCACCACAACCTTTACTGGTCATTTTTTAGTACATGTTACTCGAAACGAATTAACACGCCTTAATATGCATGCCTTTTTATAATCATTTTGAAGCAAGGTATAATGTTGGCCACTGGTGTGGATAAATATGCATGTGTGTAAGGTGTCTTCACTGATAAGCCCCTGCAAGCAGAAGAAGCTAATCAGGGATGACACTTTCCACTTTCATGGAATCTTAGGTTTAAAGAAAGTCACTTCTATTGGAAAATCCAGTCAAGGTGAAAAGTGTTGTCCATGATTAGCCTGTACCAATTGCACCATCGAATAGGGGGAGATACTCTACGCGCATTAAGTCCAGTTATCCCAGAATGCGACTCATATCAGGTCTACCTGTCATCGTTGGGTCCGACCAGCGGGTTGACAGCCGCAAAGCCTGGCATGTTGAAGTGGTCCTTAATGATCATGATGTCCCCTACATTGTAGTCCGGATTGATGCCGCCGGATGCGTTTGTCACAAACAGCATCTTCACACCCATCAGCTTCATCACCCGCACCGGTAGAATAATCTGCGGTGAAGAGAAAAAGGTACAATACTATCCTTAATGATTATGATAATGTCAATTTTTGAAATTAGGAGAGCTAAGCCAACAGTTAGGTTTAATATAAGTAAAACCTATTTATTTCAGCTTGGTTGCATCAAAATCTCAAGGCTAATAAAAAGGCTCTCCATAGTCCCTTTCCCAGGTAGAACCAGTACTTGGTGTCTTTGGAGGAGATCTCAATATAGCTCTTCAAGTGGTGATCCAACTTGTGACCTCTCAATTGCAAGGCAAACACCATACCCACTAAACTGAGCAGTTTCAACTTTTCAGACATATAACTATCTGCTTAAGAATGGCAAGAATGTACTGTATGTAATCGAAACGGATCATTACAAAAATTCATTTATAACTGACCACAACATAACTTCATTTACAGATCCGTAAGTTTGGCAATTTGTGGTAATCATAATCATAACTTGATTGGCAATATGAGCCCAGTTCTAGGTAAAGTGGGCTAATTGCATGTGCGTAAAGTGTCTATCCAAATTAGCCTGTGCCGTTCGCACAGGCTAATCAAGGACGACACTATCCGCCTAAACTTTATTTTTGGTAAGGACGGACTTTCTTGAAACTAAAAATACCATAAAGGCGGAAAGTGTAGTCCCTGATCAGCCTGTGCGGACTGCACAGGCTAATCTGGGACGACCCTTCACGCACATGCATTTTGCCCAGTTTTCTCAGAACATGACTCATAAAAATTATGTTGATACCTTGTGTACATCGTAGCCCTCATAGAGGTGTGCACGGCCCTTCATTAGCACCACCTGTTTTCCGTGCAGCCACCCGAATACCAGCTGACCCGCATGACCTGGAACTGAAACCGGAAACAGAACGGAACATGTACATTAATTGTGTTTGTTTGCTTGGATTTTTGAACGAATTTGTATATCCAATATTATTCTGACATTCACTTTTAAAAGTTGGTCAGTTGGTCAACTTACGCATTTCATAAGCCTGGGTAAATTAAAATGACTTGCATTAAAAGGGACCTTTTCAGGCTTTGGTAAATAGACAAAATTTTACAAAAATGTTTCAGTTTCGCAAATTTTCGTGTAGTTATGATATTTGTGAGGAAATAGTAATACTGAACATTTACCATGCTTTAAAAATATCCTTTACTTGCATCATTTGACGATTTAAAAACCTGAAAATTATCAAGCGTTGCAACGCAAAATGATTGAATAATTTGGAGAGTTCTGTTGTTGTATTTATATTTTGTGACACTACGAGGATTGCTTATATAAAGTATAAAATACATCAATTCACTCATTATACATGCATGCATGAGCACGGATGGCTGGGTGGTCAAAGCGTTAGACTTTTACTTAGGGTCAGTGGTTCTAGCGCAGTTGAGTGTTACATTTGTTCTTTTTTTTATCTTATAATATTCATGTTATTACTGTAGTTGCAATAATTCAACTCTCAGCTTTATAACCCAAAGGGTTGCCGCCATTGCAAAAATCATCAAAGGCTCTGGGAGTACGTTTATATGGACTAGTTATTACTGGAGCTATTAGATCCAAGTGTTATTTATCAATATAAAGCATTTAATGACACACTTCAATACATGCCAAAATCTGTGAAAAGGTCCCTTTAAGCATAACCATACCAAGTGCAAATGCGGACTCCATAAGCATTAATTATACACTTAAATTGTTCTCTATATTTGCATTAGTTTAAGTCCATGCACGTTTTGCATGAATTTAATAAGAGATTATAACTGTATACCTATTTGGTGAAGTTTGCTCCAAAAGATTAAAAGTGCTTACGTTATGCAATCTGATTAATAAATGGTTACAGTATTTAAATATATTTAAGCAGAAAGTCAGTTACTGGGTAATATTGGAAAGCTGTTACTGACATGTGCTTTTCTAAAATAATTGGAAAAACATTGGAAAGACTCCGCAGATGAGAATTCTTTAAGAAATTAATGGGTTATGTACATGGCACCAATATATACAACCAATAAACAATATAGTAAAATATACCTGTCACCAGTATTCTAGTTGTTTTTACATGAATAAACATTTCTGTTTCTTACTACATCTTAGAAGGGGCATGAGAGATGTACCGGTTGGTTTATAATGCTTTCCCAGGTGAACATTGTAAGCAATCACAGCAAACAAGTGAGAAAAGTCTACAGCGATTTTTTTCCCAATCAGGAAAATTACCTGTACCAGCCAAAATGGGAAAAGTTAGCACGCAAAAAGCGGCAAAACCTAAGGGAAAGTTTTTTGTTGTGAAGTCCTCAGATTGGGAAACTGGTGTACAATGTATTTGATTTTTTGCTCGCAAATACTTAAAAAAATTAACAAAGTGTCGTCAAATTGCCAATATGGTATTTTCATATGTTCAAGCCATAGAGCTGCATAGGGAAATCCACTTTATGTTGCATTCAAAATAAAAAAATATAAATAACAAGACTATTGCCAAGCAATATAGTCCCCTACCGGCTCCACCATTGTCAGAAATTCCACCATTGTCAGATTTTTTTATATTTGTTGCCATAGCAGCCAGAATTTTTTATGTAGGAACAAAATGAAATGACGTGCATAATGTCCATATTGCCATCTATCCATGTTTCAAGTTTTAGGAAAAAATGTTAAGAACTTTTAAAGTTATCGCAGGATCCAGAAAACCACCATTTTCAGCAGTATTTCTAGTCTATTTGTTGCCATAGCAACCAGAATTTTTAACGTAGGAACAAAATGAAATGACGTGCATAATGTCCATATTGCCATGTATCCATGTTTCAAGTTTCATGAAAAAATATTAAGAACTTTTAAAGATATCGCAGGATCCAGAAAAGTGTGACTGACTGACAGACAGACTGACAGAGCGCAAACCATAAGACCCCTTTGGTGAAACTGGTAGGGGAAAAAAAAGAAACCTTATTTGAGATTTTTTTGGACTGAAATTGGAAATTTGTATTTCTTCCCAATTGGGAGAGTGCTGTTTTCTGTACTTTAAAAAAAGAAGAAAAATCGCTGGTAAATCATCCAGTGGGCACGAGTTAAAGATCACCTATTCACATGTTATAATTTTGACACAGTGTACAGTACACTCCACGCGTTTTCCCCAAAAAACGCGCTCCCTCCGCGGGGTTTTTCTGCTAGCGAGTGTTCACGCGGCGTTGGAAGAGCGAGGTGAACTCGATAAAACGCTCGGCGTTACGCCGCGTTCGCTAATTCCCGCGGCGTGTATTACTTTAGGCTAGTCGGTAAATGCAGACACTTTCCGTTCTTATCAGTGATCGCCGCGCAACGCCGCGTTAGCAGTGTGCTACTGGGCATGCCAAAAAATAAAAACATTGTTATAATAAATTGTTTAAATACTGTAGTACATGTATAAAAAAGATAATTGTATAGAAAATTAATACGTATACAAATTATGTTTTTTAATTCACAGGTACGTCTACGATATGAATTAGTCTAATATAATACATTTGACAAATTAACATTTGAATCATAACACATATGACACAAGAATAAATGTTCCGTAAAATTTCCAAATGAGAATAATAATTCGTAATCCGAAACTCACTACGATTTTTAATTGTTAACACGACGTTTACAAATGCTTCCAATATACAGTCATGTATATTTCCCGACAAAAGCGCGCGAAAATTATGCTGCAATGTACAAGGTCAAGGTACAATGTATACTCCTGCAAAGCGTGCGTGTATTGATTTTTTTATACATACTTTGTAGCGCAGAGAACATTGAATTTTGTTGATTTCGGTTAAAAGTTTCTTTGTTATTTATTAACGAAATTATATCGCGAATAAGTTGATATTTCCTCTAAAATAATTTCAAATCGAACACGCCGAATCTTTATCGTTACGGTATTTTAGTAGAGTAATTATTTTAACACTAATTGTATAGTAAACTGATTAAAGAAGACATCTGGGCGGAACTGGATTTTAAGTGTTTGACGTTATGAAAACACGCAAAGCTTGTCTACTGACCTATTGTGTAGACTGCTGTCTGCGGTGTTTTGACAAAAGGGATTAACATGTGTGAATGTCACTCTGCCGATTTGGTCCATAATTACTGGTAAACATTGTTTAGAATGTCGACGCAACAAGAATACAACTGTGAATATTACATGCAATTATCAACTCAATAGTTACCACCTTTTAGCAATCAATGGAATAACCTACAAACAAAGAGAAAATCAATGCATTTGCGAGCAGAGAATTGACTTTGTTCCGACAATTAAAACCATTCCTTATGCATTCGTTGAACGTGTTTACTTGAGTAAGTTATGCCTGTAGACAGGAAGCGGCTTTTCTTTGATTGCGTCAAACTGTCAATTCACACAGATTTGCGAGATTTTTAGGGTCCTTGGTCATTTGTATACATGTTCAGTATAGAAAATCACCTGCTAACATGAAAACTTTGGATTAAATTATCAAAATAAAAACAATGTTGCAAACTGTGTTTATATTAATTGGTAAGTATTAGTTAAAAGACGACGTTTTGTGTGTCGTAAATCAACGAGTTTTCTATACAACAACAAATTCTTCTACAACCACGTCGGGATCGATCTAACTTGGTTGTTTTTTTTATTGTAAATATTATACTACATGTACATGTATGTACTTGTAATAAATGTAATTTTATTTGAAAATCAGGAAGTCAAACAAAATAAAATTGATCGTTATCTCGTAAAACGCGGAGTTTCCCTCGCGTTGCCAACGCCGAGGGCCGCCGCGTTGACTTATCAGTTTTGCCGATCGTTAACCGCCGCGTCCAAAATCATGCAAACGCCGCGTATAGCGGGATTTTCTTAATCTCCCTCCAGGTCGAAACCCGCGGAATATGGATGGAAATTGGGGAAAACGCGTGGAGTGTACTGTATATTTAATATCATGATATTAGCATCACCTATCAAATACCTGAGCCAGTGGGATTTTTCACCATTTTGGGAATGGGATCGGGTCTGGTTTTATGCTGGTTGCAAAAGCCATTTTCACTTTTCTGCTTATGGGGAAAACGGTTAATATGTATGTAAGGTTTCAGCTCTCTAGTAGCAATATTTATTTTATTTTAAGTTGTTTTGAAACTAAAGGGCCACAACTGCAATTGAGATACATCAAAAGTTCAAGAGCCGGGCGATATGTTCTCTAGGAGCGATACTTTTGAATGTCAAGTCAGATTTTTTTCCACCATTTTGGGATTTGGTCCAGGTTCCTTTCAATTGGGAAAAATTACACAGTTTTGACTTAAATTTGGAAAGTAAGTATTGTTGTTGTTTTGCTATCACTGTGGGGACAGTGGTCTAGTGATAAGATGCTGGGCTAGGGATCGAAAGGTCCCTGGTTCGAATCCCGCCCAGGCACTTGATTTTTCTGAGCAAACAATTAATCCCAAGCTTCCTCCTCTCCACCCAGGTGTATAAATAGGTACCTGTGAGGGAATGCCGGACAAAACCCCTCCCGGATAAAAACCCTCCCGTCAGTTTTATAGGGGCCGGACGAAAACCCTCCCATGAATAAACGGGTACGGACAAAAACCCTCCCATGGAAAAAACGGGGGAGGACAAAAACCCTCCCATGAAAAAACGGGACCGGACAAAAACCCTCCCGTGATCTGAGCCACGAATACACTATCAACAATTGTGCGCCGGCCAGTGCATTAAGAACATCAAAGTCGTGTTTCTTTTTTAGTCATCATCGCAAAAATCACAGAGGCGGACACAGGCTTCCCAAGACATTCTTTATTTCGTTTTATAACAAGTATTATGAAGTCTAGACAGTATAATGTTACATACATTGACAAATAAGCATAATCAATTGATAAACAAAAACCAACATTGTAGACACTTGTGTGCCTTTACACAAACAAATTGCTTTTTATATTTGCAGATTCACAGTATGATATTTTGAACAAATGTTGTCAGCATTGAGTGATTTTTTCGGGTTAATGAATGCAACATTGTGTGAAGCAAATACATTTGTCGGCGTTTAATTGCTTTTAATTAATTCTGTGATTAAACTACTTAAAAACTAAAAGTAGTTGCGGAATCACAGTTTGCTATTTTTAGTAAATTTTGCGGATTAATGAATGCCACAATGTGTGAAGCAATTACATTTGTCGGTGTTTAATTGCTTTCACGGGAGGATTTTTGTCCGGTCCCGTTTTTTCATGGGAGGGTTTTTGTCCTCCCCCGTTTTTTTCATGGGAGGGTTTTTGTCCGCCCATGTTTATTCACGGGAGGGTTTTCGTCCGCCCCCTATGAAAATGACGGGAGGGTTTTTATCCGGGAGGGGTTTTGTCCGTATTCCCCTGTGAGGGAAATAAGCCAATGTGCCGTGGCTGCCTGGTGCGCCATATGTAAACGGACGACTTAAATCCCAGTGATCGGGGGGGTTGATTGTGAAGTCGGCTGAAGATGTATATCAAAGCAGACTATAAACCGCACCAGTTTAACCTTTTATCAAATGCTTCAAAATTGAGAATTAAAGTATTTTCAATTTTCAAAAGTATATTCACTTAGCTTCAACTTATAGCACTGATGGCAACTATATGTTGAGATCTAAAAAAAAAATTATTTTTTTTTGGGGGGGGGGGCCTTCAATTGGGAATTTTGAGGTCCCTTTTGGAAATTTTTCCCATTGGGAATGGGGCTGAATACTGTCCCCGAATTTTAGAGAACAAAAACACTTCAAGTGCAACACAAAAGTAAGGATCCACTTAATATATGATGGATGAACAAGGGCAGGGGAATATAATTGCCCCAAACCAACCTTCAAATTGACTCAAGCGGGGGAATAAAATTGACATGTGTGCTTACTAAAGAGAAGAGAGTTAAACAAGAGGGCCTAAAAGGCCAAAAGTTGCTCACCGGAGATAACAAGATATTATTGGGACAAATCTTCTGACCATGTTTCATGAAGATCAGAAAATAAAAGTGGCCTCTAGAGTGTTAACAAGTTTTTACTATAGCCATATAAGGAAAAATGCCCCGCCCCTGGCAGCCATGTTTTTCAACCAACCGGCATCATTTTTGAATTCGTCCAAGATATTATCGTGATGAATCTTCTGACAAAGTTTCAGGAAGATCGGAGAGTACATGTAAATGTGGCCTCTAGAGTGTTAACAAGATTTTACTTTAGCCATATAAGGAAAATTGCCCTGCCCCTTGGAAGCCATGTTTTCCAAGCAAACATAATTATTTTCAAACTAATCAAAGATATCATTGAGACCAATCTTCTGACCAAATTTCATGAAGACTGGACAATAAATGTGGCCTCTAGAGTGTTAACAAGGTTTTACTATAGCCATTTTAGCCATATAAGGAAAAATCCCCCGCCCCCTAGTGGCCATGTTTTTAAAGCAGGCCTGTTTTAAAGCAACCAAAACCATTTTCGAACTCATCAAAGATATTATTGGGACAAATCTTTTGACCAAGTTTCATGATGATCGGAAAATAAATGTCACCTCTAGAGTGTTCACAAGGTTTTACTGTAGCCATATAAGGAAAAATGCCCCGCCACCGTGAATGCCATGTTTTTCAACCAACTGGCATCATTTTTAAACTTGTCCAAGATATTATTGGGATGAATCTTCTGACTGAGTTTCATGAAGATCGAACTATAAATGTGGCCTCTAGAGTGTTAAAAAGATTTTGCTATAGCCATATATAGCCATATTAGGAAAAAATGCCCATGTTTTTCAATCAAACGTAACCATTTTCGAACTCATCAAAAATATCAATAAGACAAATCTTCTGACCAAATTTCATGAAGATTGGACAATAAATGTGGCCTCTAGAGTGTTAACAAGGTTTTACTATAGCCATATAAGGAAAGATGCCCCGCCCCCTGGCGGCCATGTTTTTCAACCAACCAGAATCATTTTCGAACTCATCCAAGATATTATTGGGATGAAACTTCTGACCAAGTTTCATGAAAATCAGACAATAAATGTGGCCTCTAGAGTGTTAACTTTCATGAACATTGGACAATAAATGTGCCCTCTTAGAGAGTTAACAAGGCAAATGATGACGCTGCACAACGCACAACGGACGATGGACAAAAGGCGATTAAAAATTGTTGTGCTCAGGTGAGCTAAAAACAAGCAAAAAGCTTATCAGGAGGTTATCATGATATATTATTTTATTCTACACTGTGTTTGCACATACATCTTTAGAAACCATGTAATGTCAGACTTAGGGTTGCACTTATGCACACATTGCAATATATTTATCAAAATAATAAAGCTCCAGGTTAATTCTTTGAATAATGCAGTATATTACTCAGTATATACCTCATTCTGGGAAAACTGGGCTTAATGCATGTTTGTTTTTCATTTCAATGAAGTCTGTTGTTAGTTAGAATCAAGTTTAGGCGGAAAGTGTTGTCCCTGATTAGCCTAGTCAGACTTCACAGGCTAATCAGGGGACAACACTCCATGCAGATGCATTAGTCTGTTATTTTTTTATGACCAAAATGAAGCTAATATTATAAAGACATGATTATAGTATCCATGCGATGCAACACACACATGATCGGCCAACCTAACATCTGGCTGAATTTGCACATTTCCAGTAAGCAAGGTAATCACAGTTTCTCTGTCTAGACAGGCTACTTTGACACAATGCTGAAAGGCCAGTTACGCTTGATTGATCATTGTTGGATTGGGTACTACTTTAATGTACCCCGGGTACTCTTAAGTATACAGAAATGTATCGTGGGTACTCTAAAGTATGCTTAAATGTACGTGGGTATAGAAAACATACTTAAACGTACCTGGGAATTTGAACGCTAAATTGATCAGCCGGCTTTTTCTCAAATTAATCGTGTTGATATTTATGTCAATATTTTGTAAAATGGACTCAATTACATCAAAACTCATACAAAAAAGCATGCTGAGGCAGGTTTTGTTCAAAGAGAATTGTGTTTCGTATTCCGTAATAAAACTCGGGTACAGTTTAAATTGGCCGGGTATGTTTTAGAATATTTTCTGTACCCTGGGTACATACAAGTATACTGAAACAGTACCCGGGATACATTAACATGTAAGTAGCACCCAAGCCGCAGTGACAATCCAGTGCTATTTACCGGTACTGTCAAAGTGAAGCAAATGTCAGAAGGATCATGTCAAATTCAAGGGCAAAGAAATGTCAAACTGGCAAGCTACTGTAGGTTATGATCCACTAATTTTTAACTGTTGCCATAAATGTCTGGGGCAACACGATCATTGATTTGTATAAAACATGCATAAGTGATTAAGTCCTAGCAAAATAATGAATTACTCTGGCTGGCACAATTGTGAAATGCTCGCCTGATGTAGGTTGCTAAATGCTTAAAGTGACTCGTTTACAATTTGGCAAAATGACTATTGTAAAAAAAACAAGCAAATTCGTTGAATTGATATCCCCCGCCAATATGCTTCTGGACACAAAAGTGTTATATTTGACACTCAAAAAAGCATTTTTTCAAGATACAAAGGGCCATAACTAGTTATTAACAAATGGTGTACAATACCATTTGGCATGCATCATCCTCTTATTTATATATATACTCATATACCAACTTTCAATGAAATCGGCCAAAACACTTCCAAGATATGGCTCTTGACACACAAAAAAACATTTTTTTCGAAATAAAAAGGGCCATAACTCCATTATTAACAGATGGTGTACAACGCCATTTGGCGTGCATCATCCCCGTATCCATATATATACTCATAATAAGTTTAATGAAATCCGCCAAAGCACTTCCAAGATATGGCTCTGGATGGACGGAAAGACAGACGGAAGGACGGAAGGACGGAAAGACGGAAGGACGGACAACGCCAAAACAATATCCCTCCGCTTATGGCGGGGGATAATTAATAATATAGACTCAAAACAGAATGTATGCATGACACACAATCAAACAAGCACAATAACACTCTGGACTAAGTATAATGTTAAAAAAATAAGTTTGTTTATCCATAATAAAGAACCAATTCCAGAAGCTAATTTCTAGCCTGGTAGAGGCTGGCACAATTGTTAAACGCTCGCCTGACGTAGGTTGGTAAATGCTTAAATGGACTTGTTTACAAATTGGCAAAATGATTATAGTCAAAAGAAAAATATAGACTCAAAACAAAATGTATGCATGATACACAAACAAGCAAACTACAAATGTAACACTCCTGTATAGGCTAAAAGTTAAAAAAATAAGTTTTCTTTATCCATAATAGAGGACCAATTCCAGAAGCGGTGAAAAAAATGCTGCCAAGACATGTTATGATAGCTACATGTATACCTGGCTTCCACGTGTGTTCGAGGTTGATGTGTCCTGTGAAATTTTAGTTTTTATTTTTAGTACGAAAATGAGCCTCGATCTGGGGAAAACTGGCTTTATGCATGTGCTCTAGAGCTGCGCTCTAAGGAAACGTGGCTTAATGCATGTGTATTAAGTCTCATCCCAGATTAGCCTGCGCAGTCTGCACAGGCTCATCAGGAACAATAATTTTAGCCTAAATTTAATGTTCACTAAAAAGAGACTTTCTTTAAATAAATAAAAAAAACATTAAAGGCTGAGAGTGTCATCCATGATAAGCCTGTGCAGTCTGCACAGGCTAATCTGCAGAGACAAAACTTTACTCACACACACAAGCCCTGTTGTCCAAGAGTGCAGCTAAATAATAATATAAAACGACTTACAATGGGTGCCTTATATCTTCCTTTATATGATCACACTTATTTATAAATGTGCAAAATCTGGGATTAGAGGACTTTATGATATAAGATTGGGCAATCATATATCCAATTGAAGTTCTAAGTAACTTAAAACATGGATAATCCTTTGACACATGTTTTGGCACAAACAAAGGGAACGTAACTAATACTAAATGTCAAAATATCTGAAGTGTTTTATATTTTTTGCATATAAACAAGGTGCTCTGTTAAGTAAATGCTGATGCCTTAAAGTGGAAGAATTGTCAGTATTGATTAATTTGATAAGCAGTGATTTTTTTTGCCAGAAATTACAGCCGATATTCGGCTGCTTCCCAATTGCAAAAAATGACGTTTTTTCCCAAAAATTTGATTAAAATTTCCCAAAAAAAAGACAAAATTTTCCCAATAAAGTCAATAAGATTACAATGTAATTAAGCAATAATTTCGAACGAGTGCCGATCGAGTTGCCGAGTCGTCGCCGAACAACAACTGACTTACGTATTGTTCGCGAATTTAGCCGAATACGATTTTACGTTGCTATCCACATCTCTCTCTATATTGCGGAGGATACCGACGATAGTCGATGTATCCCGATTGTAAACGCCTGTTTTTACACACGCCCAAGATGGCGGCAAGCAGACGAGAAATTTGCGATGAGCGGCGAAAATGATAAATAACATTCAAATTAACAATGGATATCATATGGTTATTACGGAATAATTTAATGCGTTTGTCAATTAACGCAAAATATAACGTTTGAGATAAAAACAACAAATATTTATTACAAATCTTCACAGTGAATGTGCATCACGGAAATCAGTGTTGGGAAATTGGAATTAGTCTACCGTTACTCACAAAGTTAATGCATTTAAGATGAGTATCGTTCGAAAATGGAAAGAGACAAACATGATATGATTTATATGTGAGTGGATCTGTGTAAAATCAGATTCATATGCATATTCTGCTTTATTATGTTTGTCACGCTTTACAGTTTACTGAAATAGCATTGAAGTGCAAGATGTTGAAAGGTAAAGAAATGAAATAAATTATTTTAACTCCATATAATACATCATTAACATACAAATGTAGCAAGACCACTAAAGCGTTTTTTTTATAAATATTTGTTAATGTTTTCACCATATGATATTTAATTTAAAAGAATACTGAATTAAATTCTTACTGTTAAAGAGGTTATGATTAAATGGTATATTTAAGAATCTATATAGATTATTGCAAGTTCAATATGAATTTGGAAGGATATTAACTTAACATTGTCTTCATTGTAAGAACACATTAAATTAGTACTTTATAATATAAAAATGCTGTCAAACATACTTTAATAATTTTAATTCTGTTCTTATAGATCTAATCATATTTATAATGTTTCCCAATTTCATGGTTTATCGCACTATTTTTCCCAATTTCATGGTTTATCGCGCTAATTTTCCCAATCCAAAAGGCACAGGCTGTAAGAAAAAAAATCAAAAAAAATCACTGATAAGTATTTGTCTAAAATTATGTCAATGTCAAAATGTCAGGTGATTTGGGTGTGTTGAGAGTGTTTCTTGATACATGCAAGTACATGTATCAAAGCTTAGTAGCAAGCAATGTTCTATTAACCCTTTGCATGCTGGGAAATTTGTCGTCTGCTAAAATGTCGTCTGCTGAATTTCTAAAATTAGCATTTTCTTCGATTTTTTTCAAAGAATATTATCAGAATAGAAAATAGTTTGGATCCTGATGAGACGCCACGTTCTGTGGCGTCTCATCTGGATCCAAACTGTTTGCAAAGGCCTTCAAAATTCAGTTCCCGCACTGAAAGGGTTAAACAAATCATTCTGGGTTCAACAAGATTTTGGACCTTCTGAATAAGTCCAAGTCTAAACATAGGTCAGTGTCACGGTCAAAATTAAATCAAGTGATGTGGGTGTGTTTATAGTGTGCAATGACATCATCAATGCATGCATCAAAGCTTTGTTGGAAGCATTATAAATGTAATACATTTTTGGTTAACTTTCTGTGGGTTTCACTTTATCAAACATGGTTTTGCATTCATTTGGCCAATTTCAATAGGTTTGAGCTATTATTTGTCCATCAAAATAAACATATCTTTACACAATTTAGAGTCTCAATTGATGTAATTGTAAGCGTTAAAAAAAGTAAAATGCATTCAAGAGATTAAATTTGATGATAAACCGATAAATGTTTTATCATGGAAAATATTAATTCAATGGACGGACAAACAAATGGGGAACCAAGCAGTAGATTCCCGGGGCATACAAATAAAATCAAAAGCTGTACTAAAACCATATTTTACCTTAACCTTCAAGTATGACCATGAACTTTGTGCAAAGGACAGAGGTTTGTCTCCACAAACTGGTAATTTTTAGCAAGTTATGTTCGCTTTCTCTGACTTATAATGAAATTACAGTCAGACAAGCTGTTTTATTCAAACATTTTACTTGTGACCTTCACCTTTCAGCTAAGAACAAACTGTGTTTCAACCTAGTGATTATTTGAGGCAAGCTTTTTTTTTAATTGCCTGATAAATAAGACAGTTACAGCCCGGAAGAGATTTTGGGACATACACACTGATAAGTGTTTTTCTGGGTTATTGTTCAAAACACGGACAAGAATAAGGCATGACACTTTTTTGAGTACAACTAAGCACATTTCTTTAAAATGTATATTCTGTCACAATCTCCCTTAACCCAGTTCCATGCCGTAATTTGAACTGAAACTACATGTATGGGTCTGGGAACAAATTGGAATTGGAACAAAATTCATGTCAAAAAGAGATGCAGGAGAGTCATAAACATTTCAATTTGTTCTAAGAAAAGGCCCATGTTGAATTAGCAGGAATGATGGTGCTCCCTGTTTCTTAAGGCTTCACATCTGCTGCCCAACTTTTCAAAATCTTTGAAATTCATTAAATACTAGTCTTTCCTAAAATATTCAATAGGAAATGAATATGAAATATACAACTTAAATATTGAAGTTTAAGTTAGACCAGCGATTTTTTGTCTGCCAATTGAGGAAAGTACCTGAATGAGCCCAAATGGGCAAAATTAGAGCAAAACAATAACCTTTATTTGGGACAAATCGTGCTGTGAAGTCATCAGATTGGGAGAATGGAGTATTTGATTTGTTGCAAATAAATACTTTCAAAATTGAAAACTAAGTGTTGTCAAGTTGTTAATATTATATTAACTTAGGTTTAAGCCATAGAGCTGCATAGGAAATTAACTAAATGTTGCATTTTATTATAAACAATTGAAACCTTGAATTTGGATTTTTCCGACAGCAATTGGGAAATTGATGGATTTCCCCCCAAGGGGAAAGTGTTGTTTTCTATTACTTTATAAAGAAGGAAGATATCACTGTAGATTGATGCATCCTGCCCTCCTGTTACAAGTATACAAGCGACCGGGCGCGTATTCACCAACCCACTCTTAGACTAAGAACACAAAAAATAGACTTTGACTCAATGAAATAACCTTGGAGTTTGCGTACATAAAATCTACAAGCTTAAAACAGTGCAAATATTTACAATTATCCACATATTGTTCTTAACAAAGAATTTAAAATTATTGGTGTTAACTGTCATGCTAGACTTGACTTTCAAGGTAGTTTTCGCACATCACAGTTTAAAGGGGCCTTTTCACATTTTGATAAATTGACAAAATTAAAAAAAAATTGTTTCAGATTCGCAAATTTTCGTTGTAGTTATGATATTTGTAAGGAAACATTAATACTGAACATTTACCATGCTCTATAATATTAAGTATACATGTATGCATCTTTTGATGATTTAAAAACCTGAAAATTATCAATCATTGCAACGCGAAGCGATTGAATTATTTGGAGAGTTCTGTTGTTGTCGTTATATTTTGTGATACTACGAGGATTGCTTATATAAAGTATAAAATACATCATTCAATGCATGAGGACGGATGGCCGAGTGGTCTAAGCCATAGACTTTTACTAAAGGGCTCCAGGGGTCAGTGGTTCAAGCCCAGTTGAGGGTTACTTTTTTTTCTTACATTTCTTTTATTATAGTTTTTTTACTGGAGCTTTTTAGATCCAATTTTTAAATTTATCATTATAAAGCATTTAATGGAAAACTTCAATACATGCCAAAATCTGTGAAAAGGCCCCTTTTAAACAATATTCTTTATTTTGAGACTTATGTCTAAAACTTGCTTTGTAGACGTACCTGTGCTGACTGGGAAGCCCTCTATGTCCTCATACAAGATGACCTCCTTGTCTTCCAGCATGTTGGCAAGGCCTCCAAGACCAGACCCGCAAATGATGCCGATATGGGGCCGACATTTCACCCGGTCTAGAACTGACTTGGCGATACGGCTTACATCCTCGTACGAGTATCTGAAAGAATAGCATACCCAAAGGTGTATTAAAATGAATAGATTTTTTGTATACTATATAGAAATATTGATAACGCTTTCTACGCAGATTGAGGGTGTTCTGCTTGTTCAAATGTTGTCACAAGACACTTTTAATCTGAAAGAACCTTTATCTTTTCTATACATAAACTTAAAACAAACTTAAAATGTCAGAATTATCTTTGAAGAACAAACTATTGTTGCATGGAAATATCAAACAAATAGCAAAGCCATCACTGTACCACAACAACAATAAAAATATGTATACATAAAAAAAATTGCATGGAACTGGCCTAATGTTTTGACATTTCATAAACTGTCTGTCATTAATAACACAGACTTCTACTACAGACTTTGTGTAGTTTAAATAACAGGAGTGAATACAGTTATGTCTATGGACAACATTATATTACACATGAAAATATCAAGTCATGAAATGTAAACATAACATTGTAATGCCACTTAACATATTTCTGCAAACAATGAATTGTATTTTTCATTACAAACTCTTTTGACATTCCTTATGAATCAGTACATATCAACATAAAGCAATCACAAATGAAATACAAAATGAGAAACTTACACTGTTACATACTATTAATAACTAAATTACTAATACAGTAACTGCAGACATGGAGCAATTTTACTAGCTTTGTAAATTTCACAAAATAGGCATAAATAAAGAACAACTTCAGAATTTAACAAGAGCACCGCCTTGCGGGTGCAGACCGCTCATCTATTTTCTTTTTAAAGGTGAAGGGACTGTCAATTTAAATCACAAAGGAGGGAGAGGTGGAGTGAAGAGGGGTGTATAGTGTGGGGGTGTGGACATTTATTACATTAATTTGTGAGATGATCTTTAAAAAAAAAACAAAAACAAAAAACATTAGGGGAGGGGGGGTGGGGGGGGAGGGGATTCTTGGGTGCGATGGTTGGATGGTATTTCAAAAAATAAAAAATAAAAATACATATTTGTGTGTTTTTAACCGTTTCAAAAAAAAAATTGGGTGGGGGGTGGGGGGGTATAGTGTGAGGGTGTGGTGGTCATTTGTGAGAATATCTTTAAAAAAAAAAATTGGGGGGGAGGGCACGGGGATGGTTTGGGTGGAGTCTATTGTGGTATGTCAGGTAAGAGTAGTTTTGTCAAAGTATCAATCAAATCTAATCATAAATAAAGAAGTTATGGCAATTTTAGCAAAATTTAACAATTTTACCTTGAGAGTCAAGATAATTCAAAGGTCAAGGTAAAATTCAACTTGCCAGGTACAGTAACCTCATGATAGCATGAAAGTATTTGAAGTTTGAAAGCAATAGCCTTGATACTTTAGAAGTAAAGTGGATCGAAACACAAAATTTAACCACATATTCAAAGTTACTAAGTCAAAAAAGGGCCATAATTCCGTAAAAATGACAACCAGAGTTATGCAACTTGTCCTTTTACTGTACCCTTATGATAGTTTGCGAGTGTTCCAAGTATGAAAGCAATATCTATGATACTTTAGGGGTAAAGTGGACCAAAACACAAAACTTAACCAAATTTTCAATTTTCTAAGTATAAAGGGCCCATAATTCCGTCCAAATGCCAGTCAGAGTTACATAACTTTGCCTGCACAGTCCCCTTATGATAGTTAATAAGTGTTGCAAGTATGAAAGCAATAGCTTTGATACTGTAGGAATAAATTGGACCTTAACACAAAACTTAACCAAATTTTCAATTTTTCTAAGTATAAAAAGGGCACATAATTCTGTCCAAATGCCAGTCAGAGTTACATAACTTTGCTTGCACAGTCCCCTTATGATAGTTAATAAGTGTTGCAAGTATGAAAGCAATAGCTTTGATACTGTAGGAATAAAGTGGACCTAAACACAAAACTTAACCAAATTTTCAATTTTTCTAAGTATAAAAAGGGCACATAATTCTGTCAAAATGCCAGTAAGAGTTACATAACTTTGCCCGCACAGTCCCCTTATGATAGTTAGTGAGTGTTGCAAGTATGAAAGCAATAGCTTTGATACTTAAGAAATAAAATGGACCTAAACACAAAACTTAACCAAAATTATAAGTATAAAAAGGGCACATAATTCTGTCAAAATGCACGCCAGAGTTATCTAACTTTGCCTGCCAAGTCCCCTCATGATAGTAAGTAAGTGTACCAAGTTTGAATGCAATAGCATTGATACTTTATGAGAAAAGTGGACCTAAAGGCAAAACTTAACTGGACGCCGACGCCAACGCTGACGCCAAGGTGATGACAATGGCTCATAATTTTTTTTCAAAAAATAGATGAGCTCAAAATAAATCACCTCTATCCCACATTAAAGGTTACATTAACAGGTGCAAACATGTTATCATCATGTTATCATCAGTTTATACTTACTTGCTTCCATTCAAATGAGTCCCATTCAATTCCGGCATTTTGTAGATATGTATGGCCTTTAACAGGGCTATAAACTACTTTAAACCTGATATAGGCTTCTATATTTGGGTTTATTATGTCACTGTGTCTCCACCAACCTTCACTTTTTTGACAGAATTAAAATATTGTAGAGTTAAATATGCCTGCAAGGCAAGAATTCTTTAGCCAAATAAGTGTCTTCTAAATAAAACCGACAGTTAAATTTATGCAACTGCAAATAAAGATGACAAATATATGGTCCAGTAACAACTTAACATATTAGAGTGTGCATTTCTGATTTTATTTACCAACTTATAATGGTAAAAATCAAACAAACAAAAAACATACAAAAACAAGAGATGTGTTTGTCAGAAACACAATGCCCCCTAATGCGCCACTTTTTTTACCTTGAAGGATGACCTTGACATTTCACCACTCAAAATGTGCAGCTCCATGAGATACACATGCATGCCAAATATCAAGTTGCTATGTTCAATATTTCAAAAGTTATTGCAAAACTTGAATGTAAGGTTAAAGATTTTTTGTGAGTTTTTTTACCTTTGACCTTGAATGATGAATTTGACCTTGACCTTTTACCACTAAAAATGTGCAGCTCCATGAGATACACATGCATGCCAAATATCAAGTTGCTATGTCCAATATTTCAAAAGTTTTTTCAAAACTTTAATGTAAGTTTAAAGTTTTGATGACAGAATGACAGCAAGACGGAATGACGGAATGGCAGACAGACAGGCCAAAAACAATATACCCCTGATCTTTCGATCCGGGTGCATAAAAATATTTTTAAATATAATGATTATAATATTTTGTGTTGTACTGTACTTTCTATAGATCTAGATTATCAATAATATATATTTTATTGTTATACTGTGGTGGTACTGTTTTTCACACTAATTTTTTTGCATAAAATGGGTATGGGTATCATCACGTTTTTAATTTATACATGTAGTATAGAAGGTTGGGGTGTGAATAATATTTGGTAACATTAGCTGTAATGTTTCACATGTATGTTCATAATGATCACAAAATTTGTTGTATTTTAAGAGTGTATACCTTTCAATACAACCCATATGTCATGCTACAAATATATTTAAGTACATTTAAATTACATTGAGGAATTAAAGCAAAATCCTGCTTTTAGATGCAAGTATTTTGACATTTTTTATTCATCCAAATTATATCTGCATTGCATCATTTTGATGTAAATGTTATCATGTTGTTTATCATCATCACATTAACTTCATATTTATCAAATGATAATATTTAATGTTCATATCCTGCATACTACTATACTTCAGGTTGATGAATCCCCTAATCCCCTCTTCAAGACAAATGGCGTCACATGGAGTATTCATATAAGTGCATTATAAAAAAGTTGACACTATCATAACTTAATCCGTCACATGGAGTTTTTATATAAGTGCATATAAAAAAAGTTGACACTATCATAATAACTTCATTAATTTAATATTATTTTATTAATTACTTTTTGTCTGCATGAAACATTAGAATAGTGTAAAAGAAAATGCATTAAAAAAATATATATTGTCGTTATTATTTGTTTTAACTGATAAGGAAAAAAGTACTGGCCATAATGTTCGTTTTTGATATATAAAATGGTGTTACCAAAAAACAAGAACAAAATCCACAGTTGAAACATCTTTGCGACCATTTAAAAAAAGGAAACCTTCAAAAATCAAACTAGTTCAAATTAAAATAAAGTTAATGTATTAAAACAAATAAAAATGAAAACAAACATCAAATAGATCCTTTCCATGCACACAACGTATAATAACTATTTGGAATGGTATTAATCGGGAAAACTAAAAGTAAAACTTTGACACAGTGAATATTTTTTTTGGATTAAGTTAATTGTTTAAATTTAATTGTTAGCATCAATCTTACATTTGTCTGAGCATTATTATCCTGGCATTTAATTGCCCTATTCTTCAACACAAACTGATATCTTGTTATGATGAGACACGGTCCTGACTATCAACATGTTGTCATAAACCACAGACGGCAGACAGCTGCTGCAATTTGATATGTTATGATATAGTATGATAAATCCAACAAAAACACATATTTTTCTTTCCTTTTTTATCAACGTTTCGGCTTACGCCTTCATCAGGATAATACAAATAATAACAGAAAGCGGATGTTACGTCATTGACTTAACGTACATTAAAATGCGGGAAAATGTGTGTCAATAAAATGAACGTTAATTAAATTAAGCTTAACTTTCGGATTCAAGAATACACAATTTCCTATAAAATTATATATAAAAATACTAATAGGAAAAAACAAAAGTAAGCTTAATTAAATTGAAGAGCTAGTCTTTTATGTTAAAAAGAACTTTGTTATTCATACCATTAGGGTGTAATGTTTTAAGTCTATGTATATAGTAAGTTTCTTTACATAGACTGTCCGTTTTTTTTTTGTTTTTTTTGCAATTTGATATGTAACATATTGCACAAATTAAAAGTCATTAGTCCATAATGGATGATCAGAAACTATATATTGTAAAGATAATAGCCCATTCAATCATAATAAAAAAGTATTAAATACATGTAGCTATTAACTTTATTTCTAAACATTTAACATATTTAGCAGGTACTGGTGAAGTAAAAATCTGTCATTACGTAAAAAGATCTATGTTACAACAGTGTACATAAACAGTATGATGAAACTGTACTCCTATAAATATGAGGTCGATTTAGTGGTGTTGTACTAATATTAGTATTAGATTTACATGTATATAAATTATTGTTGTTATATATAATATTATTTATAATAATAATAGTATTATTATATTTATTACTACTATTATCATGATTATTGTTTGTCAGTTTATATGTTATTACTATTTTAAGATAAATCTTTACACATCATCCATCTATTCACTAAACATTTTGTGAAAAAGATGCAATTAACCACGGACTCTAGATGAGGTCATGTGTAATAAACGTAATAAATGTTACCAGACCATATAATAATCTAGAATATCAGTAAATTCCAGCACAATTCACGAAAAACAACATACAAAGTCTCACTTTAAAAAATACACGATACAACACGCCTCCAGTTCACGCTTTGAAATAATTGCATCACACTACACTCTACAGATCCAACTTTACGCTTGTAAACAAACTGAATAGAATGTCAAGGTCTAACCAATCAAAAAGAACCTAACAATTTCAGACAACACACCTTTGGATATAACCAATACAAATTACCGTTTCATGTTTTGGTATTTCATTGAATTATTTACAAAACAACCTTAACCTTGAACTTGTATCTATTATTTGATCTACGGACAGCATATCAATTGATCCGGGAAAAACGTAGTAAAAAGCAAAGACCTATAATGGTCTTTGTAAAAAGACATACTTCAAATGTTTACAGAATTAGCCTATAGGGAAATCAGTTTAAATGCGGCATAAAGCTACAGGAAGTCATTCAGAAATTTAGATATGGTGACATGTATTATCGGCTGTGTAGCGAAATGAATGCTTTAATCAGTAATATACTTCATTTCTCGTGCACAAACCAAAAGCACATACCCCTCATATGATGTCATTCCACTCATTTGACGACAAAACACGTTTACTTCGGAAGTTGCCATTTCTATAACGTTTGTGAAATCAAACGCCTAAGGTTATTGTATGTGTATCCTTTTCCCCCAACTGGTTGCGTGCAGAATGCGGATTGCTATGATTTATATAGAGCAACAGCGTCTTGACTAGATACACACTAAATGTCGAGTGCGCCCTTACGTTCTACAAAATATTACATTAAAAGCAGCATGCACAAGTTTTGGCATTTCTACTAACAAAAAAGTTCGGCACCCAGCCAATATTGAGAGCGTTTGAAAATGGCCTTCAGTTCATATACTGGATAGATCTAGATCAAATGTGTGTACCTTGAACTAAAAATGCGTTAATTTTTTTTTAATGTTATCACGACCGGCGACTTATTGGCGTTGTTCACTACATAACTTTAGGAGGGGGACTCGCATGACGCAATATTTGTATTGCATTTATTGCTATCAGTTTTAGTATTATCAGAGACGTAGATGTCTGCTGTTTTGTAGTTGAATACCGTGACCATCGTGCATTTCATGGTTGATGACATTCAATACTAGGATGCATGTACACGTTTCATGCGCCGTTACTGGCTATTAATGAAAAACGTTTAATCAAGATCGATGGCATGCTCATAAGTCAAAATAGGCCCACTTATCGGACAAATCGACGAATTTTCCATCATAAATAGTTATATATACAGTATTGACAGGTATTCCATGTGCGCTTTAGACAATTTAATACATGATATGTATTCGTCGTCTATCGTTCCAGCTACGATTCTGTTCATAAATTAAAACACTGCGTATTTGTATCGACATACTGAGAATTCCATTCCAGCATTTGCATTTTAAATAAGATGCGGTCGCGTGCTGTGGGGAAACCTGTGGCGGCTAGCCCGGTCATATCTCGTCTGTCAAGTAGAAAAGCCTGTTGAGCTCAAATTAATTGACAAGCGCAAGATGAAAGTTAAATCCTGTACCTAATAACTAGCCTGTGAGGATTGAGTGTGCCAGAAATTGATGAGGCTATAATGCGTTATTTATATCTAATATGTTCTTCTTCTTAATATACTAAAATGATTTTATGTACGCTTGTCGAAAAATACTGAAAATTTAAGTTACTCGTGAAGTTGCACGCGTTTAGTCTGGAAATGACGTCATAATAAAAACGTCTTTCCGTATAGTACGTCATCATTCGCGCCATGACGTTTGCGTCATGCCAACATCAATGACCCATTCGACGACAGACGTTGATAATGTAGATTTTCTGTATAATGCATTTCTTTTAATAATAACATTAAAAACAAAAATATGGAGACGGATTATTCGAACTTAAAAGGTACGTGCGTAGCATTGGCATTTAAACCGTCGCCTCGGGTGCCGCGGCCCAATAGCGAGAATACGTGTTTTGCTGCGGCAGCAATAATTTACCAACGACTCTTAATATCATAACTCACGCAGAGTTGCCCAATAGGTCGACAAAATAATTAGCCTCATTCTGAGAAAACTGGGCTTAATGCATGAGCGTGAAGTGAAGTCCGAGAGACAACACTTCACGCTCATGCATTTAGTACATCAGTTTTGCGCAGTGAACCATTTTTCTGAGTCATTCGCCTTTATATTAGCGATTGTCGCGTCTGTTATGCATGTGACGAAGAGTTATCTTTGCGATTGGCACGTCTGTCATGCATGTGACAAAGTTTTAATCAGCTAATGACACGTCTGTTATGCATATGACAATAGTTAACCCGCCGATTGGCACGTCTGTTATGCACATAACAAAGGGTTATCTTAGCGATTGGCACGTCTGTTATGCACGTGACAAAGGGTTACCCAGCGATTGGCACGTCTGTTATGCACGTGACAAGGGGTTATTTTAGCGATTGGCACGTCTGTTATGCACGTGACAAAGGGTTACCCAGCGATTGGCACGTCTGTTATGCATGTGACAAAGGATTATCTTAGCGATTGGCACGTCTGTTATGCATGCGACAAAGGTTTACCCTGTGATTGGCACGTCTGTTATGCACGTGACAAAGGGTTATCTAAGCGATTGGCACGTCTGTTATGCACGTGACAAAAGGTTACCCGGCGCTTGGCAAGTCTGTTATGCGTGTGACAAAGGGTTATCTTAGCGATTGACACGTCTGTTATGCATGTGACAAAGGAATACCCAGCGATTGGCACGTCTGTTACGCATGTGACAAAGGAATACCCATCGATTTGCACGTCTGTTTTGCATGTGACTAAGCGTTACCCAGCGATTGGCTCGTCTGTTATGAATGTGAAAAAGGGTTACCTAGCAATTGGCACGGCTGTGACAAAAGGTTACCCAGCGATTAGCTCGTATGTTATGAATGTTACAATGGGTTACCTCAGCGATTGGTACGTCTGTTATGCATGTGGCAAAATGTTTTCTTGGTGATTGGCACGTCTGTTAGGCATGTGACCAAATGTTACCCTAGCGATTTGCACGTCTGTTATGCATATGACAAAGTAATGCGGGTCTAGTTATAGTCTCGTTTGTGGCAACGTTTTATTTCAAATATATTTGCTAAGATGTTCAGCGTATCGAAATAATCTTGATGTATTCTTATATATGGGTTTGAAACACGTGTTTGAACACTTTGCTTATTGCAATAATTCCCTAATGTAAACCTTGATATTTATTTGATTCTGTACAAAATTGAAGATGCATTATAACTTATAAGCAGCTGGCTATATAATGTTATGCATCATTTTCTAAGGCTTAACAAATTAGTCATGTAGCTTTATAGTGGATAAAAACAGATTTTTCACTATTTCCTGATATGTTTTGCCTCAATAGGCTTTGTTTGATTATACCATTGTTTTTTGTTTGAACAACATAACGTAAATGTAGTCAATTCGTAAAAACAAAAATTGAAAAGCCTATTTAAGGCGAAATATATCAAGAAAAAGTCCAACAAATCGATGCCTATCAACAAGTTAGGTATTACACGTTATTGCATTATTGTATTGATCGACTAATCTTGGTAGTAAAACATGTTTTACTAAACCGTTTAACACTCCATTAAGTAGTCAATAATAGGAAATGGTCTTTTACGATTGATCGCTAATTCCGTGGTACAAACAACACTACTAAAGTATATATATATATATTATATATGTATGTAAATAAGTGCAATATACACCACGCATTTTTCGAAACATGGTTACACATTACACATATACGTTCATACCGATATCGCAACAACTATTCAGTTGCTCTATTTTGAAATGTTCCTGGTTCTATTTTTATAAACAAGTCATTGTTTTTTACTAATGAACTGACACATATTTCAATATGATCTATCTTAGTCAAATTTCGTGCATGAAACGTTTTTGGTAAAACACCTTTTGCGTTACTTATAAGTAAACAAATGTTTAGAAATAGCATACGATTTACATGTTACGTATTACTAGTATATAATTCATAATACAAACGCTTTAATCATAGCTTAAAGTTCAATAAAATATAACGTTCGTAGATTTTGTCTTTATGGCTGTAAAAATTTTAATGCTTAAATGTGGGTGTCTTATTTAAAGTAGAGTATAGTAATCTCTCGTAATTATTTTTGTATATAAGAATTGAAGAATTTTGAATATATCAATTTACGGGCACACATTGGTTAGGTCACAGGTGGTTAGCGTGTGGCTATGATATTAATTAGTGAAAACATCATTTTGAATGATAAATAATCATATTATAACGAAAAATTAACTTTTCTGAAAAAAAATATTTCACTATCAAATATATATATAACAAGGTATGCAACTCAAAATCAGCCCAAAACGGGGTGCATCGCTTTAAACAGCCATATCTTCATCAATTTTGCAGCGATTTTCACGATTTCGGTCTTATTCAACGCAGAAATGAATTTCCTTTCTGGAAATGTATATGTCTTGCAATATTTTTACAAATGCTGGGTCAACTTTTAAGAAATAACACGATACACAACACGCATGACCCAGTTGACAGTGATCATGCTGTCTTTAAGACTGAAATCTTCACGGAGTAAAGGGCAACTTCCCTATAAAGTTCGTGTAGTTCGATACCATAATTCAATAAAACGTATGAAAAAACATTATTACCGTTCTTGTCGTTACATTCTGCATCAAGACTAACTGTCCAGCGCCGTTTGAAACCTTTGTTTACATACATTTCAACTAACTGACATTTTAAACATACGAGTGATTTCATTGGTCCAATGCGGAGGTGTGTCTTTACAACTGGAGATTTCATTCATAAAAAATACATGATCACTGTCAACTGGGTCATGCGTGTTGTGTATCGTGTTATTTCTTAAAAGTTGACCCACCATTTGTAAAAATATTGCAAGACATATACATTTCCAGAAAGGAAATTCATTCCTGCGTTGAATAAGACCGAGATCGTGAAAATCGCTGCAAAATTGATGAAGATATGGCTGTTCAAAGCGATGCACCCCGTTTTGGGCTGATTTTGAGTTGCATACCTTGTTATATATATATTTGATAGTGAAATATTTTTTTTCAGAAAAGTTAATTTTTCGTTATAATATGATTATTTATCATTCAAAATGATGTTTTCACTAATTAATAGCATAGCCACACGCTAACCACCTGTGGGTTAGGTGTCTTTATCAGTGTTAAACTCACATGTCTTGAAATGCCTTTTATATTTAATTAAAACGCTAATTAGATGTAAACCAACTTTTTGTGAGAATTACAATGTAATTGAGAACACATTTGGTTTTGCTATTGCGTCTAGTTTTCGTTCGTAATATTTTTGAAAGTTGTATTGTTTATATCATTATTCTTTTAAATTAGCCAGTATCTTTCATATTCTATATAGTGTAAAGATAAGTGAGAAACGAGTGATGACGACCGAACATCTTTGTCATGAAATCAGTTCAGTTGTCAGGAATACACAATTTTGTTATTTAATATGTTCAACCAAATAATAAATACATTGATAAGCATTGACATTTTGTGCAAATTATTTATATAAAATATTTTGGCTTTTATACGTCTATATTACTGTCTACTTTACAAATTCTGTGAGTATTTTATGTTTATATAAAGATAGTGTAGTGTAGTTTAATAACAACAAGCTATATAAAGTCGTAAAAATAGAGAAACTCTAACTTTAGATAACTCGTGCGGAAATGAATGGTAATAAACAAACTTTGACGGATCCATGTACTCGTTCTTACTTATCAGTGCTGACGTTAACTATTCTTTTTTTTGTACAGTACATATTTACAGATATTTATATTAAAGTGACTAATTGATTTTCCTGTCAATTTATTTATTTTTATATTTTCTGTATGAAACACTTGCACGCAGCAAACTGTGTCTTATGATAGTTTGCATGTGTTCCAAGATTTTTTTAAACATTCATATATATATGTGGTAAACTTATGATGATCAATATGTGGTAAACTAATGATGATCAATGTGTGGTAAACTAATGATGGTCAATATGTGGTAAACTAATGACGATCAATATGTGGTAAACTAATGATGATAAATATGTGGTAAACTAATGATGATCAATATGTGGTAAACTAATGATGATCAATATGTGGTAAACTAATGATGATCAATATGTGGTAAACTAATGATGATCAATAATTGGTGAACTAATGATGATCAATATGTGGTAAACTAATGATGATCAAAATGTGGTAAACTAATGATGATCAATATGTGGTAAACTAATGATGATCAATATGAGGTAAACTAATGATGATTAATATTTGGTAAACTAATGATGTCTGGGAAAGGAATTTTCTAGTTGTTTTATGACCAGATTCGACCTTTCACCTTAAAGGGTGATCTTGACCTTAAAGATAGGGAGACTGATGTTATATGCATAGCGTCGTTTTATGTTGTTTTCATGTGTGCAAAATAATCGATACCCATCAATATTTGGTAACGTCATGACTGAGACAGGAATTTTAGCTGTATTTTTTACCTTATTTGACATTTCACCTCTTAGTATGACTTTGACTTTAAGCTATGGAAACGGGTGTTGCACACGACGCGTCGTCTGATCATTTTGGATATTCGTGGCAAGGTATTTGTTTAGTCCATCAATGTATAGAAAACTTATGACTGAGACACGAAACTTCGCGAAACTAACTGAAATACGGACAGACGGACAGTGCGACTGCCAAACATAAACATAAACCAAAAAGGAAACAAAAAAGATCTTACACCGATCCCTTGTTATAAACTCCTGCCATTTCCTTATACTGTTCACGGGCTCTTTAGGTCGTTATATCCAAAAACGTCATACAATTATTGAAGCAACAAACACGGTCTCTTACGGTCCATTTATCTAAACACGTCATACAATTATTGAAGTAACAAACACGGTACGGTCTCTTACGGTCGTTTTATCTAAACACGTAATAGAATTATTGAAGTAACAAACACGGTCTCTTTAGCCTTATGTCTTTATATACAAACACGTGATACAATTATTCAAATAGCGCTTTAATGCTTCCTCACACGCACGGTGTACAAACTTTGCAATTTAATATATTGAATATTTATATCCATTTGCGAATATATGTTCCTGCGTAATAATACTACCGTTGAAGTACACCCTTAATTATTTGTTCGTGTCAAACACCTCTTTGGTTGTAAGTGTATTCATTATAACGTTAATAAAATTCAGCAACGGTATTAATGGTCACAGCCCTGTGAAATCATTAGTACTTCTAACCGCGATTGGGTGTTATATTTAGAGACACATTTTTTGCGCAGCTGACCATAAAAACTTAACAAGTATCGATTCGTCGTACATGTATATACATGTACATATATTAAGCTTAAACCTGTTCCTCTTGTCGTTTAAAGTCAAACCGGGAATGCTCTATACATAAATATGTACAGGTGTCTTCAAAGATCAGTATAATTGATGCACGATATTTATTACGTATATTACATTAGAATCGGCCACAAATTCAAACGGAACATAAAAGTTGATTTTTCGTTATAATTTGATTAATTACCATTCAAAAATGATGTTTTCATTAATTGTTATCATAGCCACACGCTAACCACATGTGGTTAAATGTTTAGCACACTAGAATTAACATGAATATTCTGTAAATTATTACATGTGAGTGATAATTTTCATAAATGATATTGTACGAATTGTCAAATTATCTGTTTGATTCACATTATTTCTTCTTTGTTTGGAAATTCAATTACGGTATCATTTGAATAAAATTCGCTGTGTTACAAGGATAATACAATTTAGCTATTATTGATTTTTTGTAGTTATTACATTATATTAATCATCACTGAGCAAAACGTAAGCAAATACATCATAACCTTGTTGAGATCTAAGTATAACCGATATTGACCAGTTACAATCGCCCCTGAATAGTAAAGACCGCGTACCAAGGTGGTTCGTTCCCTATATATTGTGCAGCTATAAAGTAAAAAAGAATGATGATTGTAATGTGTCATATCTCCAATATATATATGAGCCGCGCTATGTGAAAAGGGGTTTCATGCATGTGCGTAAAGTGTCGTCCCAAATTAGCCTGCTAAGTTCGCACAGGCTTATCAGGGACGACACTCTCCGCCTAAACAGGATTTTTGAAATGAAGATAATGTCTTTAAACGAAAATTATCATACAGGCGGAAAGTGACGTCCCGGATTAGCCTGTGCGGACTGCACAGTCTAATCTGGGACGACAATACACGCACATGCATTAAACCCCCTTATCACAGAGCACGGCACATATCTATATTAGGGCGCTTTAGAGGAAAATATCATACAAGCGAAAAGTTTCGTCCCTGATTAGCCTGTTCGGACTTGTTCACAAGTTGACAAATTGACAAAAATGTCACGGATTCAAAGACGAATGTAAGCTTTGCATTCATGCAAGGGAAATGACTAAGGCAAAGTAAAAAAATAAGGTCTCATTTACGGATTTGAATCAATCGAACTCGTTTAAAACATAAATCTTTATTAACGCATAGCATCGATAAAAATACACCCCTTTTACAAACCTTCGCGTTGCAGTAAAAGCGCGCAAATACTTATCCAGAAAATATTATACCTCCAATTTGGCTTTATACTTAAATTCGTTATTTTTTTCACCGTATACAAATAACTATCGATAACATGCACACAACATCATTCTTTTTTGCAACTATTAAATGCTTGTTTCCGAGCCGTTTTGCTGTATTCCTGTCCCGTTTGGTGCATACAATTTCTAATTGTTTTAAAATTTTTAATACAACAAAACATAACTCTCAAACTAATCACATAGACAATATTAATCGTTTACATAAAAACGGGAAAGTAGACTAAACAGAATATATGATACTGCTAGTTAGCTACAACTGATTCTGGTTGTATGCGATATAATGGTGCATTCATTTTACGTTAATGCCACTGATGCAATTACACGGATTGAACTTATTAACAATCTACGTAGATACTACCTCTATAAATACAGCTTTTGTGAATGATTTTGCGAAAATTGACCAACTTTTCCTTCAGTTGCTTCATATGTGTCTTGTTCTGAGAAAACTGGGCTTAATTCGTGTGCGTAAGTGTCGTCCCAGATTAGCCTGTGCAGTCTGCGAGGAAATAGCAAAAAATAATTAATTATCATTTATATAAGACATCAGGTAATAATAAAACTTATCAGTGAAAATTATCGATAATTTTCACTGTCTACTGTGAAACGACGTCATTTTTTTGACGAAATGACGTCATTATCCCAGCGAAATTTTTTAGTTAAACTCGTTAACGATGTATATTAACTGTGAAAAGATCATAAAATAAAAAGAAAATTTGTAGGTTTCGGTGGAATATCGATTTTAATTCACTCGTGATCCTAGAAAATATATTTTTTCACGAGCGGCGCAGGCACTCGTGAAAATATCATTTTCTATGATCACTCGTGAATTAAAATCGATAATCCACCGAATCCAATATTGTAATCGGCAGGTCAAGCTCTTTTTACTTCAATAATTGTTTGATGGTTCAACAGTTATTGTCATTTGCTATTTAATTATTAATATTGTCAATTTAAGTCATTCATGAAGTTACACGCGTTTAATTCTGAAATGACGTCATAAAAAAGTATTTCCCTATAGTACGTCATCTTTCGCGCCATGACGTTGGTGTCATGCCGATAGCAATTACCCATTCGGCGACAGACGTTGATCATCTAATTTCTTTATAATGCATTTTTTTTTTCAATAATTAATTTTAAAACAAAAATATGGAGACGGATCGTTCGACCTTAAAAGGTACGTACGTAGCGTAGGCATTTAAAACGTCGTCTCAGATGTCGCGGCACTAATATTTGAAGCAGTGGCCGTTCAGCGAGAATTATTGCTTTGCTTCGGCAGCAATATATTTACCAAACGACTGTTATCATACACTCACGCAAAGTTGCAATGTAGGTCGACACTTTAATAAGCCTCGTTCTGAGGCTTAATGTATGAGCGTGAAGTGAAATCCCAGGGACGACAATGCCCGCCTAGACTGGATTTTTGTTTAGAATAGACTTCTTTCAAACGAAAAATTGCATAAAAGCGGGAAAGGGTCGTCCCTTATTAGCCTGTGCGAACTGCACAGGCTAATCTGGGGCAACACTTCACGTTCATGCATTAAGCCGAGTTTTGTCAGAACGATGCTCTAGTACAAATAGTCTCCTTGACGCGGTCCATCGGCGACATTAAGAAACGCTAACAGGGGGTGTGATAGAGCATGTCTATCGGCTACATTAAGTAGCGCTTACATGGGTGTGATAGAGCATATCTTGACGCGGTCTATCGGCTACATTAAGTAGCGCTTACATGGGTGTGATAGAGCATATCTTGACGCGGTCTATCGGCTACATTAAGTAGGGCTAACATGGGGTGTGATAGAGCATATCTTGACGCGGTCTATCGGCTACATTAAGTAGCGCTTACATGGGTGTGATAGAGCATATCTTGACGCGGTCTATCGGCTACATTAAGTAGGGCTAACATGGGGTGTGATAGAGCATATCTTGACGCGGTCTATCGGCTACATTAAGTAGGGCTAACATGGGGTGTGATAGAGCATATCTTGACGCGGTCTATCGGCTACATTAAGTAGGGCTAACATGGGGTGTGATAGAGCATATCTTGACGCGGTCTATCGGCTACATTAAGTAGGGCTAACATGGGGTGTGATAGAGCATATCTTGACGCGGTCTATCGGCTACATTAAGTAGCGCTAACTTGGGGTGTGATAGAGCATATCTTGACGCGGTCTATCGGCTACATTAAGTAGCGCTAACTTTGGGTGTGATTGAGCATATATTGACGCGGTCTATCGGGTACATTAAGTAGCGCTAAAAGGGGGGGGGGGGATAGAGCATATCTTGACGCGGTCTATCGGGTGTATTAAGTAGCGCTAATAGGGGGGGGGGATAGAGAATATCTTGACGCGGTCTATCGGCTACATCAAGTAGCGCTAACAGGGGGTGTGATAGAGCATATCTTGACGCGGTCTATCGGGTGTATTAAGTAGCGCTAATAGGGGGGGGGGGGGGGGTATAGAGAATATCTTGACGCGGTCTATCGGCTACATCAAGTAGCGCTTACAGAGGGTGATAGAGTCCTTGACGCGGTCTATCGGCGACATAAAGTAGCGCTAACAGGGGGTGTGATAGAGCATGTCCTGATATGGTCTATCGGCTACATTAAGTAGCGTTAACAGTGTGTGTGATAGAGTCCTTGACGCGGTCTATCGGCTACATCAAGAAGCTCTAACAGCGGGTGTGATAGAGCATTCTTGACGCGGTCTATCGGCTACATTAAGTAGCGCTAGCACGGGGTGTGAAAGAGCATGTCTTGACGCGGTCTATTTGCTACATTAAGTAGCGCTAAAAGGGGGTATGATAGAGCATATCTTGACGCGGTCTATCGGGTGTATTAAGTAGCGCTAATGGGGGGGGGGGGGATAGAGAATATATTGACGCGGTCTATCGGCTACATCAAGTAGCGCTAACAGGGTGTGTGATAGAGCATATCTTGACGCGGTTTATCGGCTACATTAAGTAGCGCTAACATGGGGTGTGAAAGAGCATGTCTTGACGCGGTCTATTTGCTACATCAAGTAGCGCTAACAAGGGGTGTGATAGATACGATTAATAGGTCATTATTGTGGTATAAGTTAGGCAAGTACAGTATAAATGGAAAGTTCTTAAATATTGTCAAAAATATGTACAACAACGCAAAATCATGTATCATGTGTAATGGCGAAAAATCTAACTATTTTTCATGTTCAGTTGGGGTAAGGCAAGGAGAAAATTTATCCCCCATACTATTTTCCTTCTTTTTGAATGACCTACATTCATATTTCAATAATAGCAGCGATGTAGACGGACTAAATTTTCATGTTCAGTCATATGAAAACGATATGTTAATTTTTTTCAAACTATTTGTTTTGCTGTACGCTGACGATACTGTTATTGTAGCAGAGTCAGCTAACGATCTTCAAAATTGTTTAAATGTGTATTCCCAATATTGTGACGCATGGAAACTAACTGTTAACATAGACAAGTCAAAAATTGTAATTTTTAGTAAAGGTAGACCATCTAATTATGTATTCTACTATAAAGATCATCCCATTGAAGTTGTTAGAAATTATAAATACCTCGGTATTTTATTCAATAGCAGTGGCTCTTTTTTCCAGACCAAAAAGAATCTAGCCGAACAGGCAACAAAAGCTATGTACTGTCTGATTAATAAATGCAATAACCTCGCTTTACCAATAGATATGAAAATTGATCTTTTTAATAAGATGATTAAACCTATTCTTTTGTACGGTTGTGAATGTTGGGGGTTTGGAAATAATTATATATTAGAAAAAGTTCAGTTGAAGTTTCTGAAAATTATATTAGGGGTTAAAGCCAGTACGGCATCTTGCATTATATACGGAGAAACTGGAGTAAAGCCCCTCCAAATTGACATTGAAACTAGAATGATTTCCTTTTGGTCTAAATTGGTCCATCCATTGTGTTTTAAATTGTCATATCAAATCTACAACACCTTATTTAATATACATGCAATAGAAATTGCTAAATTTGACTGGATAGAGAGCATCCGAAACATTTTTGTTAAATGCGGAATGATGAATATTTGGCAGTCTCATAATTTTCCGAATTGCACCTGGCTCATTCAAAGCGTGAAACAAAAACTTTCAGATCTGTTTATTAATGAATGGTACTCAGATATACATACTTCTAGTAAATGCAGTAATTATAGGCTAATTAAAGACACATTTGGGTTCGAATCATACCTTGTTAAAACTCCAGATAAATTTTTAAAATACATTATACAAATTCGGACAAGAAATAACAGGTTACCTGTCGAAACTGGAAGTTGGTACGGAATAGAATCGAACCAAAGACTGTGTAATTTATGTAACTCCAATAATCACATTGGTGATGAATTCCATTATTTACTTGAATGTAATGCCCTTAAAGATCTAAGAAAACTTTTTATTGATAAAAAATATTACACAAGACCTAATACTATTAAATTTAAATTGTTAATGTCCATCGATTATCATACTAACAGTAATTACAGAAAACTATGTATGTTCATTAAGGAAATATTGAAACAGTTTTAATTTAGAACATATATTTTTCTGGTGTTGTTTTTCTATACAATCAAATAGTGTATGTTGTTACCCCCATGTGATTGATGCTTAACTTCTAAACATTCTCTCCCTTTAAATGTTTTTTTTGTTTAGTTTGCTATGTAATGGCCCCTTCAACTATGTATTTTTTAATTTATGTTTGTGTTACTTTTGCTCACACTGTCATGTTATGCATGAAATGAGCTTGAAATAAATAAACTTGGGTTAGAGCAAATCTTGACGCGGTCTATCGGGTACATCAAGTAGCGCTAACAGGGGGTGTGATAAAGCATATATTGACAAGGTCTATCGGCTACATTAAGTAGCGCTAACATGGGGTGTTAAAGAGCATGTCTTGACGCGGTCTATTTGCTACATCAAGTAGCGCTAACAAGGGGTGTGATAGAGCAAATCTTGACGCGGTCTATCGGGTACATCAAGTAGCGCTAACAGGGGGTGTGATGGAGCATATCTTGACGCGGTTTTTCGGGTGTAATAAGTAGCGCTAATAGGGGGGATAGAGAATATCTTGACGCGGTCTATCGGCTACACCAAGTAGCGCTAACAGGGGGTGTGATAGAGCATATCTTGAGGCGGTCTATCGGCTACATTAAGTAGCGCTAACATGGGGTGTGAAAGAGCATGTCTTGACGCGGTCTATTTGCTACATCAAGTAGCGCTAACAAGGGGTGTGATAGATCAAATCTTGACGCGGTCTATCGGGTACATCAAGTATCGCTAACATGGGGTGTGATAGAGCATATATTGACGCGGTCTATCATGTACATTAAGTAGCGCTAACAGGGGGTGTGATAGAGCATATCTTGACGCGGTCTATCGGGTACATTAAGTATCGCTATCAGGGGTGTGATAGAGCATATCTTGACGCGGTCTATCGGGTACATCAAGCAGCGCTAACAGTGGGTGTGACAGAGTATTTCTACTCATTGACGCGGTCTATCGGCTACATCAAGAAGCGATAACATGGGGTGTGATAGTGCATTCTTGACGCGGTCTATCGGCGACATTAAGTAGCGCTAACATGGGGTACGAAAGAGCATGTCTTGACGCGGTCTATTGGCTACATTAAGTAGCGCTAACATGGGGTGTGATAGAGGCCTTGACGCGGTCTATCGGCGACATTAAGTAGCGCTAACAGGGGGTGTGATAGAGCATGTCTTGACGCGGTCTATCGGCTACATTAAGTAGCGCTAACACGGGGTGTGATAGAGTCCTTGACGCGGTCTATCGGCTTCATTAAGTAGCGCTAACAGGGTGTGTGAAAGAGCGTGTCTTGACGCGTTCTTTCGGCCACAACAAGTAGCGCTAACACGGGGTGTGATAGAGTCCTTGACGCGGTCTATCGGTTACATTAAGTAGCGCGAACACGGGGTGTGATAGAGTCCTTGACGCGGTCTATCGGCTACAGTAAGCAGCGCTAACAGGGGATGTGATAGAGTCCTTGACGCGGTCTTTCGGCCAAATCAAGTAGCGCTATCAGGGGCTGTGATAGAGCATTTCTACTCCTTGACGCGGTCTATCGGCTGCATCTAAAAGCGCTAGATGTGGGTGTGATAGAGCATTTCTACTCCTTTACGCGGTCATTTCGCTATATTAAGTAGCGCTAACAGGGGATGTGGTAAAGTCCTTGACGCGGTCTATCGGCTTCATAAAGTAGCGCTATCAGGTGGTGTGAAAGAGTTCTTGACGTGGTCTATCGGCTTCATCAAGTAGCGCAATCAGGGGGTGTGATAGAGCATATCTCCTTGACGCGGTCTATCGGCTTCATCAAGTAGCGCTAACACGGGGTGTGAAAGAGTTCTTGACGTGGTCTATCGGCTTCATCAAGTAGCGCTATCAGGGGGTGTGATAGAGCATATCTCCTTGACGCGGTCTATCGGCTTCATCAAGTAGCGCTATAAGGGGTGTGATAGAGCATTTCTACTCCTTGACGCGGTTTATAGGCTACATTAAGTAGCGCTTACACGGGGTGTGATAGATACCCTTGACGCGGTCTATCGGCTACATCAAGTAGCGCTATCAGGGGGTGTGATAGAGTCCTTGACGCGGTCTATCGGCCACATCAAGAAGCGAATACATGTGGTGTGATAGAGCATGTCTCCTTGACGCGGTCTATCGGCTACATCAAGTAGCGCTAACAGGGGGTGTGATAGAGCATTTCTACTCCTTGACGCGGTCTATCGGCTGCATCAAGTAGCGCTAACACGGGGTGTTATGAGTCCTTGACGTGGTCTATCGGCTACATCAAGTAGCGCTAACAGGGGGTGTGATAGAGTATTTCTACTCCTTGACGCGGTCTATCGGCTGCATTAAGTAGCGCTAACACGGGGTGTGATAGAGTCCTTGACGCAGTCTATCGGCTACATCAAGTAGTGCTATCAGGGGGTGTGAAAGAGCATGTGTTTTGACCCTGTCTATATGCTACATTAAGTAGCGCTAACAGGGGGTGTGATAGAGCATGTCTTATGTTGCGCATAATTGCGATTCAAATATTACTTGATGGTTAAGCTACCCAATCTAGCTTTTTGTTAATAATAGTAGTACTAAATATTCTCGCACCAAAATGTAAATATCTGAATGAATACTTTGTTGTTTAATTCGAAGTCTTGATGTCAGTATGTGCAACCACACTGCAAGTAATACAGCCAAACATATTGTCATCAATACGTGAGTGTTTCGTTTCACAATACTTCCACAAACAATAACTGACAGAGCTTATATTAGAGTCACGCTTTTATCTGTTGGTTTGCTAGTGTGTAGGTCGGTCGTTTCGTCGGTCCGTCCGCATAAACTGTTTTAAGTTTTTTTGCGAGTTACTTTAATTTTTCTAAAGCGACTGAATTGAGACTTACACATGTAATTACCACGAAGTCTACATGCCATGCCTAGCGATTCCCACTTTCCTGAAATATGTACGCTTGAACGCAGTGATTTTTTTTATGGAAGAAGCATAACCTATTGGACGTTTGTGAAGTGAACTTCCTCCATATTTCTAAAAAAAAAATTAAAAAAAATATATCATCATCATTTAGATAATATGTGTGACACACCAGTTTCACAGTGGACATTTTTCTGACTAATGTGCCTTTATATTGTCACGTCTGTTATGCATGTGACAAAGGGTTACCCAGATTTATTTTCGTAAGGTTTGCTCAGCGAGAAATAAAATAATGTAATAACTAGAAAAATAGCAAATAAAAGTAACATTGAACAAAATATACCGGTACGTGTGTTCGGAAATTAAGATATAATCTCTAAAAATATTGCATTGATGATCAGTTTTGACGATAATACTACCTCTATAAATGAGGCTATAAGGTACAATGGCCTGTCACTTTTATAATAACTTTTATTATCTATAATCACACATCCCAATGATCCCATGTCAGTTTTTGGTTCAGAAATGAAAATTGCAATTGCCATCGACATATCAATCTATTTTTATTTCAGTAATTATTTGATGGCCTAACAGTGATTGCCCTTTGATATTCAAACTTATTAAAAATGTTCTATGTGTACCACAGTAAGACCGATTTTTCCTTATCATAAATCTGACATGTTGAATCTCATCAAAAGCAATCAGTGTAATAAACTAGTCGGTGTTATGAGTGTTATAACTTGATTCATCAACGTCGTTTTAATATATATATTTTTCAGAAGCCAGCGAAAGTGAAATACAAGAGTTGTCGCTCCTGTTGGAAAACCGGTCGTTCGTGGACTACTTTAATGTCTTTCTCTGCCTGCCGGTATGCATTTTTAATCTTGCTTTTGTTGGTTTTAATGTCTTTATCAATCTCCACGCAGAGTTTTCGTCCCATGCCCCCGCATACAATCTCTACCAAGAAACCCCTAGCATGTTTAATTGATAATGCACACGCGTTATTTATATGAACTTTGTCACATCGTATGCATTTTAATGTGTAAGACGTTGTTTATTTTGGATCGCAATTCATAAAAAGATGCTCGCTTTTGGAATCTGTCCTTATTTCGTTTTAAAATAATCTTAAAAGTCTTTGCGCATGCGTATATGCACTGATTTACTTTCATACCTACTGACTATGTTTTAATTCAATTTATTATTCCTCCTCTCCCCGAAGGTTTTCGGCCAGCACGTGTTCTTCAATTACTTGGAGGCCGAGTTCGAGTTTGAGCCTCCCATACGAGACCGCCGTAACGTAAGGCACACGTTCTGGGAACACTTGGCTATATGCATATGCGGAAAGTCTAAGAATACCCTGTACAGGGAAAATACATTCCACTTGTATACTATAATTAGTTTATAGGGAGTCTCTTCTTAGCGAAAATCCAGTATAGAAAGAAATTCTCTTCCCAGATTAGACTGTGCTGGTTGCTTTACGCACTTAACGCACCTGCTTTACGCAGTTCACGCACCTGCTTTACGCACTTCACGCACCTGCATGACACACTTCACGCACCTGCATTACACACTTAACGCACCTGCTTTACGCACTTCACGCTCCTGCATTACGCACTTCACGCACCTGCATTACGCACTTCACGCACCTGCATTACACACTTCACGCACCCGCATTGCGCACTTTATACACCTGCATTAAGCCCAGTTTTCCCAGAACAATACTCACCTTTTTTGCATTAAAAAGTTTGTGTTCATTTTAAAGAGATAAAGTTATAATATATTTGTATCAGAAGGATAATATATTTGTCGAAGTACTTATTTTCATGATTTTTTTGTTTTAACATTATACATATGTGCCATGAAACAATGCCTATCAGTGTAAGTTGTTTATATTATACGTATGTATCGTGAACAAATGCATACAGTTGCATCTTGGCATTGTTTTTTTGATTGTCTGTAAAGTTTGTTCATTTGTTTCCTGTCTGTTTAGCTTGTCATTATGTAATTGCCTCTTTGTTAGCGTTGGTAATGTGCATTTGCGTGTCTCCTTAGCTTGATAACCTATCATTGTCAATTGAGCTTACACATAGGTAATTTGGGGGCGGTTTATTTTTGTTATTTATCATATTATGTTCACGTTGCTTGGAATCATGCAATTGCCTGTCTGATTAGTTTGGCATTAATTGCAGCGAGCAAGATATAAATGACACCATTGTGAGTCCTAAATGGGGACCCATATTGGTTTCGACCCTATGACCCATACAGATCGTATATGAGTCCCGTATTGTCCGAAGCTATGCCCCTTGCGCTCTGCATTCGGACCTCATATGGGCTTGCAATGTACATTTTATATTGAGGCAGCCGGCATAGTACTTAAAAACAACAACAGTTGTTGAGACTTCCAAATTTATGTATCAGCTACATTGATGTTAACCCATTTATGCCTAGCGTCTAGAAAAAAATGCATTGGCATGCAGCGTAGACCCAGATGAGAGGCCGCATGATGCGGCGTCTCATAAGGGTCTGCGCTGCTTGCTTAAAGGAATTTCTGCAAGAAATATTCTAAATATAGAAATAAATATGCTAGACATCCCTAATTTTGGAAATTAATTGATCCAATTTAGAAGGATGGGAAAGTCCACTAGGCATAAATGGGTTAATGAAGTTGTCGAGGCTGGAATAATGACTCATTTTGCCATGATTTCGTCTTTCTTCTTCCTCTCACCGTCTTGAGCTCATTGTACCTCGACGTCTTGAAATTAAAGACACGAGGTACGACAATTTTGGAAACATTACCGGACCTCAGCAAATTTAATCGGATATGTCCGAGGTCTTTCGCATGGGTTGGCCGAAACGCAGTTTCTTACTCTGCCTAATGGGTAATCCGGGACTGCATGTGGACATGCCCATATACAGCCCATTTGAGTTCATTGTGAGTTAGCCCATTTGAACGCATATGCGCTTGTATAATGGGATGTCATTGCTTGTCTAGATAGTTTGGCAATACATGCCAGATCTTGTCTATTTAGTTTGGTACTGTGCCTTTGCTGTCTGATTAGCTTAGCAATATGCCATCTCTTGTCAAATTGGATTGTTATTGTGCCATTGCTTGCATGTTGAGCATGATAGCTTGCAATTGCGTGTCTTTGTCGTTTGTAATTGTGGAATTACATGTCCGTATAGAATGACCTGTGCCATTCTTTTTCAGTTTAGTCTACCATTCTGTTATAACGTGTCTTTTTCGCACTACGTTATTGTCTGTTCATTAAGATTTGCAGTGTGGATTTGCTTACCTGTTCAGCTTTTGATGATATGAATAATAATGTTTATCTAGCATGCCAATGTGTCTTATTTATTTAACATAGCTAAATGGCATTGTTTGTCTTTTTAGTCTTACTGTATGTTGCGTTTATTGTGAATTTAGCTGTACTTGGATCGTCGAGGGGTCGTGAAATGGTTGGTGACGGAGAGGTACCGTCAGTTCCGAACGTGTCCGCTGTTCACGGAGTACGCGCTGTGCATGAAACTGCGGGAGGCAGAGCTCATAATTCCGGGAGTCAATCAAACAGGTATACGACGATAGCTGCTTTGATAAAACGTTGATTATACGCTATAAAGTTATGCGATAACGTTGTTATTATATCGATGTGGTGAATACGTTGTTTAAACGATGATGTAGCGAAGACGTCTGACACATAAGAAACCTCATATATATATGTTCCACTAAAGGTTCATTTTATTAGTTATAAAAACGTTAAAATATATTTGAGCTTACAATTTCGTCCATGCATGCATGCATCTATAAAGAGTTAAGAACAACTATCTGATGTGTCATGTACATGTGAGTAGTTTAGGATTTTGGGAAAGGATATTTAGTGCAAATCAGTTTTTTGTTTTAATTGTGCATATAGGTGCAGCGTATAAGTCATTCTATTATAGATTCGAGTTCCAATCATGTGCTTTTTGCAATCATGTTAAGTTCCTGCATGATTATTGTTTACTGTAAAATAATAATCAATCGTGGGAGAAGCACACAGGAAAATTACAAGGGCAAATTCCTATTTTTTCCAAAATCAGATATAAACAAAGTCAGTTGTAAAAATATCAACGAAATCTCATGCCAACGAATATACAAATATACATGCTTTACAGTATTAAAGTGTGATTTTTATCCTCAAATGCGTATACCTACGGAATCCGGATAGTGCCATCTATAATCTCGCCCTTCTTTCATTAAGGGCGACACACGACACACGAAGCGATACACGATATTTTGCGCGACACACGAAGCGACACACGATATTTTGCGCGATACTCAAAGCGATAGACGATATTTAGCGCGACACACGATAGACGATATTTTGCGCGACACACGAAGCGACACACGTTATTTTGCGCGATACACGAAGCGACGCGCGAGAATGTACCACAAAATATTGCCCTTTTGTAGGTAGCCATAAAGTCGATATATCGTGATAAATATCGCGTGTCGCTTTGAGTATCGCGCAAAATATCGGGTGTCGCGCAAAATATCGTGTGTCGCTTCGTGTGTCGTGTGTCGCCCTTTAAACGCGAGACACGATATTCTGCGCGATACTCAAAGCAACACACGATATTTTTCGCGATACTCAAAGCGACACACGATATTTTGATGAAAGAAGGGCGAGATGATAGATGGCATTTTCCGGATTCCGTAGTTAATGGATGTAAACACACCGGTAACACAATTAAAAAAAACAACACTATATGGGATCACAGTCTTTGCAGAAAATATGAAGAATATGACGGTGGCTTAAACAAAATTGTTTCCACTCCATATGAAGAATATGGTTATACTATTTGTAAAACATAAGGTGTTTTAAACGTTAACAAGATTCTAAAATGATACCCTTCTCCGCTTCGAAGTTGATCGTGATTGTTTTTGCAGGAAACAACGGAAACGAATGCCAAACCTTCGTCCGCAACGTCATAGGTACGGTGGCAGGAATGCTTCTGTTCCGGGAGAGCATGCGCGGCACGTGCGGTGAGAACGTGATCAGGTGCTGGAGAGACATTGAGGCATGGCGTCACATCCGGGATCCGGTCAAGCGTATGTACTGGAAACACGTGATTAAAACCAAGTACATTTCGCAGGCGAGCTCCTCGGAACTGAAGACGAAGGTCACGCTGGTTGTGTTTAAAGGTATAGGGCAGTGCGGTTACGCTGTTGTGTTGTGTTGATTATGATATGTTTAAACATATATCGAATATCCACGCGTTACTTACAATTGGAACTTTTGTACGTCGCTCGAAGACGTAAAGAACATTATGTTCCGCAACGTTATATACAACCCTCGCATCATATTTGCAGGCCAGCTAAACTTCGATCTAACACCTGCGGTCGACATCCCGGAGATGGGGGCCGTGGAGCGGTCGGTTTTCTGCGATGAGACGGACGCCGCTCTGCTGCAGTTGCAGGCGATACTGGGGGACGTGCTGCTCAAGTACTGGCTCCCACGGCATCTTATCAGGGTCCTGCACCAGGCTTCAAATGTAAGTGAATATCTTTAACAGTTACAGAGATATGTAAGTGTAGCGTAAATCGTTTTTTGTTTGTCTGTGTTAAAGTCTTGTCCAACACGTTTTGGGTTACGAGATGGCGGCGTCATGTCTGTGTTAAAGTCTTGTCCAACACGTTTTGGGTTACGAGATGGCGGCGTCATGTCTGTGTTAAAGTCTTGTCCAACACGTTTTGGGTTACGAGATGGCGGCGTCATGTCTGTGTCAAAGTCTTGTCCAACACGTTTTGGGTTACGAGATGGCGGCGTCATGTCTGTGTTAAAGTCTTGTCCAACACGTTTTGGGTTACGAGATGGCGGCGTCATGTCTGTGTTAAAGTCTTGTCCAACACGTTTTGGGTTACGAGATGGCGGCGTCATGTCTGTGTCAAAGTCTTGTCCAACACGTTTTGGGTTACGAGATGGCGGCGTCATGTCTGTGTTAAAGTCTTGTCCAACACGTTTTGGGTAACGAGATGGCGGCGTCATGTCTGTGTTAAAGTCTTGTCCAACACGTTTTGGGTTACGAGATGGCGGCGTCATGTCTGTGTCAAAGTCTTGTCCAACACGTTTTGGGTTACGAGATGGCGGTGTCATGTCTGGTTACAGAGTCGCTTGATCAGCTTTTCACTTCTGGCATCAGAGAGTAAGTGTCCAGCGTTTTCTGATTTGCTACTCAGTGTATACGTGATAGTTTTTAAAGGACGTACACTTTTCTATATTATTTTTTTGACGTTTTAAGTCGTTATAGATGACCCCAAACGCGTTTTACATGCGTGTTACGTCAGATAACTAAGATATGTTCAATGTTCTTAGATTCCTTTACAGCGCTTGGTTTTATTTTAAACGACCTTCTTGTCTCAACCTCTATTTGGCGGTGTTTTGACTGAATTTAGAGGTTTTAGTCAGATTCCAACCTGTTTCCGGAAATTTCGATAAAGAAATAACATGATGTTCAAAGTTCTGGTAAACCCCTTTTGGTGATCATATCCGGGCGTTTTACAGAAAACTCGAGAGGCGCTTCTAAAACAAGCCCCGACCGACGTCGAATATTTGAACAAGGAGAGGCGCCTCCGCCTCCGGTTTACGTTCCCGACGATCAACCAAGAGTCCAATGTCAGCTCGCCGGCGACGGTGGTGCAGGTGTCCCAGTCGGCGACGGATATGACACAGCCGGAGCCGCCTCAGCCATCGCCATCGTCGGACGCTGAGGATGAGCCCGATGAAGATTCGACTGATATAATTGAACCCGTCGAATTGTTGACCCTTTGGGGCGGTAGGTAGAGTACGTTGGTCTTATGTCAGGAAGTAATATATCGCCCCATAGATGCAAAAGGGTACCATGTGGCATTGAAAAAAGAAGGCACATGGTACTTTTTGGAACCATTGGGGAGATATCTGAGCCTCGTCGTGGGAAAACGTCTATTGATGCAGGTGCGTTATGTGTAGTCCCAGACTTCCCTTATCAGGGACATCACTTTTCGCCTAGACTGGATTTTCGTTTATTTAAGACGTCTTTAAAACTGAAAACAATATAAAAGCGGAAATTATCGTCCACTATTATCCAGTTGGACTGCAGAGGCTAATGTGGTGTGACCATTTACGCACATGCATTAAGGCCAGTGTTTTTAGAACGAGGCGCAATAAGCATATACCAGGTAGTGTAATAATTAAAAAAATAGAAACCTTTACTGAGGGGCATATTTCATGATGGTGGCCAGACAAGCAATCTGTATGTGGACTGAATCCGAATGCTGAGGTTCCAATACTGTTTGAGGCTGCCTTGCTTGTTATTATTTTGTCATTTTCCTCGAAATGAGTTTTTCATTTCGTAAATGTGCGGTCTGCGGTTTGCGACGTTCCGCACATGCATTACACATTTTTCCCCGTTTGTCCAGAGCGCCACTCATTTAAAAAATAAATAAATAACGAGCATCCTTTACAGGTCCTTCAACGGCATTCTCTGTCCCGGCCCAGCAAAGCGTATCGTCTGCAAAGTCCGACAGTTATATCGTTGAAGTGGAAGAATACGACACTCCAGATGAACTAGGCCAGCGTCATATCAAGTCAAGCAACTTCAGCGAAACGCCTGATGAACTAGGCAAACGTCACATCCGGTCAAGAAACTCAAGCGAAACACCAGATGACCTAGGCAGAGGTCAGATACGGTCAAGAAACTTAAGCACTCCCCAGCACGCCCGAAGTCCCATCCCGATAGTTCTGAAGTCGTTCCTGGGCGGGAAAAAGAGAACGATTCTCGGAAAATTACCGAACACCAACAACCGCGTCCTGTGGTCTCTAGCCTCGGATATACTGGCGTGTAGCCCGTTCCGGTCTTTTTTGGAAAAGCACGAGTTCTTGATGGATTTGAAATATTTAAATTTCTGGACGGATGTAAGGAGTTATCTAGATACGGATGAGAACGCCATTACCGTATATGGGGAAACTGTCCGCAACTTTACGGCTCAAAGGTACGCAGTTTATTAAATAATACATCTGAGGTGCGAATTCAGTGCG